>NC_087254.1:27346602-27539102 GCF_037042905.1 Lytechinus pictus
TTGGAGTGGACTTGTCCTTTGATGTTTAATTTCGTTCAAAATCACTGATTGCAGCAACTACTCAATATTCGCGTTAAGTATAAATTACAGTGTCGGTTAAACGTTGGCACCCTCATTGCCCATTAGCACCACAAGTTAGTGCCTTTCTATATTGACATACTGTCAGAATCCTGTTTATAAAATTTCATTTTGTATAACATTGAGTTTTCCTTATTAGTCAAGGATATGATAGAATAAAATTGGTTTATTCTAACCACGCATTTAACACGGAGCTCGCTGGCAATCTGTTTTAAAATACATAGCAATAAATTGTGTAGCATACGTACAATATCTTTCAAATCATAGTACAGGTTATAGTAATTCATGGATAAGATGAAGTGATCTGATTGATTCATCCGTTAATAAGAGCAGTATATGGATTTTTAGAATTATTTCCACCTAAACCTTTTATATAATTTTTTTTGTGTGTACCAGATACTTCACTTTCTAAATAGGATGCTGTAGCGCCCTCGTGGCAAGCTTGAATATTTATAGAACGGTTCGCGCGCAAAAAAAGTTTGATTTTTTTTTTTGGGGGGGTGTATTTTGCACCAATATTCTTATTCTTGTTATGCTCAATACAATATATTCATAACCATAATTTTTCATTTTTTTCATTATTTGTGTCATTATCTTCATCCCCATCATTATAATTGCCATCATCGTCGTCATCATCGTCAGCGTCATCATGGTCTTACCTTCTTCGCACTCCTTTCCGGTGTAGCCTGGTGCGCATGAGCAAGAATATCCACCAATCCCGTCATGACACGTAGAACCATGTTGACAGAGGTTGTGTGTACATTCATCTATATCTGAATATTATGAATATCCAATAGCCATAACCTTTCCATATGTACAGTCGAGTTACATATTATATTATAAATAATTTTAATAAATAATAAAATAATTTTGAATTTATTCATATACTTCGATTCACCATACATAATTAATTAAATTGAAATATATATATATATATATATATATATGACAGAGAACGACGGTAGAATTAACTCAATACGTTAAACGGTTAAGGTATATAATTCTTGTTAACTCTTTTAGGACAGGATGGTCTATTTCCAAAATAAAGTCTCAACCAACGATGAAATGGAAAAAAATAAATTTCAAACGTTGATGGTTATTATATTTACATGTATATGTCTATGAAATTTCATGACAAACATTGGAAAGGCTTCGTTTGAAAAAAAAATCGGATAAAAGTGAAACATTTCATTCTATTTCTTCTCTTCTTCCCTTTTTATTTTTGCTTCTTCAACAACAGAATTAGTAATTAAAAAAACATACATCAAGAGAAGTTATACGGATACCGGAAAGTGGAGCTTGAATTGAACTTGTCGAATGTATTTTGAAGATGATGTGAGTTTTGAAGATGATGTTTCTTCTTACTTGTTTCGCAGACGGTGCCAGTGAATCCAGTTATACAATCACAGGTAAAACCATTGACCATGTCCTGGCAGATTCCAACAAAGTTACAAGATACTCCTGCACAATCGTCGATATCTATCAATATAGGTTTAGAAACAGAAGTAATTACAATCATATGCCTATGTTGAACAGTTAAAAGGGAAGTGGGGCTCACAGAGGAATAGTTCTGGGTAGACCCAATTAAAATTGACTAAACCTTTTTTTTCATATATACAATAATTTGTTAAGGTTTCTTGTCAATTCGAGTGTGCTGATTACGAATCTTAATGATGCCACTCGTGTAACCGTGAGCATTTTCCGCAAATTGGCAAAATCTAATATGGCCGCCAAAATATGCAATTACCAATGAAAATCATGCGCATTGGCTATAAAATGTATGTAATTGTGTTGCAGGAGTGAAATGTTACATAAAAAAAGTGATTTGTGACAAAATATTAATTTTCTTGTTATTCAAACTGGCCGCCTTAGACCTCTGTATACTCTGTATGCGGGTATGTACAATATAAATGGGGAAAACTAATTTTGACAAAAGTGAGCACTAAAATGCAAGTAATTGTGATCTTTGAGTGAAGGAATGAATGATTGCAAACGAAATGTATCATTTGTTATATCATGTATGGGATAAATGATGTATTTTGATATTCAAAATGCAGCCAACCCCCTTAACAGCATGAACAGTTATAGACAATATTAATGGGGACCAACCAAAAATCACAAGAATGAGTACTAAAATGCATATTATTAAGACAAACGAGTGGAATACTGACTAAATATATAATTAACGAAATATATTATTTACTATGCCATGCAAGTGATAAATGCTGTATTTTGGAATTCAAAATGGCCGCCATAGGCACCTATATTTACTATGTACAATGCGAATAAAGAAACTAATTTTCACAAGAGTAAGAACCATAAAATGCATGTAAGGCCTAAGTGTGATCTACGAGTAAAATATTGTCTGAAAACATGTTTTGTGGCAAAACATATCATTTATTTTTTTCATGCATGAGACAAATGCTGTATTGTACAATTCAAAATGGCCCCTATAGGCCCTCACAGTAGGCGAGAGCAGGGCGAGTCCGCTCCATTTTTCACGCTCTTCTAGAATCGTCATTTCTTTAGCATGAATGTCGCGTTTCAGGATGTATAAATGTCTAGGTAATATCTACCTAATATCTTATTTTCGGCGATGACATGCATGACATGGGCCGTAAACAATGAGAAATGCCATATTTCAAAATTTTGAATAGCCGCCTATGCCCTTTTGTGAAAATCATCTGTCATCATTTAAAATTGTACGTATTAAGAAATTACATGAGATATGCCACGGGCCCTAAAAATTTTAAGTACCTTGTAACTGGAGATATAATATTTTGAAAGAATTTTTTGTTTGACTATAAATATTGCATATGGAAAAGTGCAATATTGTCTAAGATCATGGTTTCTATTTTGTGTAATTAAGGTGATAAATGCTATATTTCAAAATTTTAAATAGCCGACTTTGCCCTTTTGTGAAAATTATCTGTCACTATTTAAATTGTAAGTAATAAGAAATTACATAAAATAAATATCATCTGATACTGATACGATTATTGTTCCATTAATTATTGTAAAAATCATAATTTTTGTTTGATAGTATGATTACACTCATTATTCTATTCTACCCAGTTTATTGGTATACTTGGCTTTCAAGAGTTAATCATCAATTGAACATCGATCTCTTGCCTCTGACAAGTGAGTTAAAATTCGTCCAAACATTGTGATCAGGTCTTGCCTTCCTTTTATTGAACAAACCTTCATTATTTATAAATTCAATATACTATATATATATATATATATATAATCACAAATAAATGCCGTAGAAACAAAATCGTAGATTTTAAAAGGAGTATAGCTCTCAAAATTGAAAGGTAAAGTCACACTCTTCGTCAGTGCCCATGATGTGACAAAAAAAGAGTTCAAATTCCGTTTCTGAAACAGTCGTGAAACACACAAACACACACACACACACACACATATATATATATATATATTTATATATATATATATATATATATATATATATATATATAAATTACCTGTAGTACAGTTTCTGTCGGTCCAACCATCTGCACATGTACATTCATAGTCATAAACTAAATCGTTGCACGTTCCATTATTGTTACATGGGTCGTCTTGACAATTGTCTGTATCTAGATATATTTAAAAAAAAGACGAAACAATGGGACAAGCGTAATAATAATAATAACAATAATAATGGTAATAATATTGAAATATAATTATAATAATTATAACAATAATAATAATGTCAATGTCAAAATCAGGTCACAAGTAATTGTAAATCTGTCCGCTATCAATTGCGTAACATTGATTTCATTCGAAAATATTTAACTCGTTCTGCAACAGAGAAACTTGTACACTCATTCATCTCCTCAGGTCGTGATTTCGGTAATAGTCTTCTCTTTAATATACCTAACTCTAAAATTACCCGACTTCAAAAACTTTAGATTTCAGCAGCTCGCATTGTTTCTCTGTCAAATAAACACGATCACAGATCAAAGATCAATGTCCCTCTCCTTATTTTATTCACTTGTCTTCTTCCTCTTATTTTTCCCCTCTTCTTTTTTTTTCTCCTCTCTTTTCCCTTCTTTGTTTTATCTTTCTGTCCCCCTTTTTTCTTTTTTTGCTCCACCAATGGAGGGGGGGGGGAGGAGCATGCCCCCCCCCCTGGATCCGCCTATGCTAAGTAATCACTTTATCCCTTTTCTGTATTTTTTTAACGTCCACGTTCCACTTTTTAGAACCCTTCATACCCCTTTACCACAAATGGCATTTTCATGTCTCCATTTTCCAACTTATATTCAATTTTATTCAATCTTTATCGTTAAATTCATGGATATTCGTTCCGTCTGCATGTAAAAAAAAATACATATTGCAAACATGAAATAAATTGAAAATTGATTGAAAATAAAGAAGCATTAATCATGTTAAGGTATAAAACCATTGAATTAGAATAGAGAAATAAAATCGATTTCAGTTCACAGTTAAGATTGAATTCCATTCACTATTCACATGGTTTTTTAATAGATAACACAAAATTTAAATTCATTATAGTTGAGGTATCACGCAGTGAGCAGTCATGTTACATAACCAAATAAGCAAGAGGATGACCCACAAATAAATAAAATAAAATAGATAAAACAAATAAAAGAATTAAAAGAATAGAATTAGATAAATAGATAAATGAATAAACAAATATGTCTCTAGCAAGTTTTCTAAATGTAGCGATTGACTAGTAATACCATGGTCAGTTGGTCACATTTACTCTACGGCGGCCGTACGGCGAGTCGAAAACAGCCGTTTTATTAATTTTTATACAAGCCACCTCTATGTAGCTCGTACATAAAATGTGAAAACGGCTGTTTTCGACTCGCCGCACGGCCGCCGTAGAGCAAATGTGACCAAGGTATAGATACCACAATATAACCAACCTTGTGCTGTTACTGCAGAAAACAGGAACAGAAATATACATAATCCAAAAGCAATATTCAAAACATTGTCAGGGGCCATCGCAATCGCAAACAGTCAAAGGGGCCTCTTTCAGACTAGATTAATCCTCTCTATATCTCCATGTCGGTGTCAATCTCATTTTCGAACTGGCTTCCGCATTGTATTAAGAAATGACAAAACTAGATCAGGGAACGATAATTTCACTCACACTCTCCAAATCAATATATAGTTCACTCTCAGGTACACAGACAGACGCACCAATCCCCAATATTAAACGACTCCATTCATGCGAGTAATGCATTGTGCCGTTGTGGTGGGGCTTTGAATGGGCTGGGATGAGATGTGCAAACGTAAAAGGGATGAAAAAATGTTGACATTTGATATATAATCCAGAAAACATTCGACCATTCGCAATGGGAGATAGGAGGAAATGAATGCAATCAAATTTATTCATATTACGAGCTGCGGCTTTAAACCCGATAAACGGGATCAAATTTAAGTACAACTATAACTGAAATTGATGGTCAATATTAATTATTTACCACCCTGATCAAGTTGTTGGTTTGATATCATTCGTCAAATATTCGTGTGAAACATGTACTGTGGGATGACGTTAGTATCAGTGGCGTACCTAGTATTTTCCAAAGGGGGGGGGGGGGGGGCAAATTCGTCCGCAAAAAAAAAAGTCTTCAACCGCAAGTAAAGGACATTTCGCACCATAAAAAAAATGAACAAGCAAAAAAAAATGGTCTTCAAGTTCAAAGGAGGGGCCCACTTAGCTCGTCAGGGATCAGTTTTGACTCGTCAGTGGGGGAGGGGGCAGAGATAGGTCCCTTGCATGTGTTGTGACTCGTCAGGGGGGCAGTCTGCCCCCTGCCCCCCCCCCCCCTTAGGTAACCTCCCATTATATCAAGAACATTACCTTTCTGCCAGACTTCAACACTTTTCAAGGAATATGCTTAGTATAATTTTATCTCCATGGTATATTAAAGAACAATTGCCAAGTGTATGCATGTAGGTCAAGTCCAGGTTTAAATCGTCTTTCCGAGGATCGTCGCTGAAAACTGACCGCCCTTTCAAGAAAGAAAAATTGTAATTTGAATGGTTCCAGCGAAAAATATGGCTAATGGCGAATTTTTCGCACGTGTGAAACCAAACAAGAACATGATTAGAATCACAATCACGAATTCAAATTCTACTCCAGAGGTTGGAATACCACACATTTTCAGCTCGCGCTTCGCATCAATCATTGTTTATATGTTCTTGGTTTATACAGAAAGTGCTTAAAATGTCCAGTTTTCAAGTTGGAATATTACGAATTTTCATGTCGTGCTTCGTGCTCGCATTATTCGATTGGTGAGATATATATCCGCTTCATCAGTCACTATACTGCAGTCCTTATCAGCTTACTTTTCTGGTCAGTATATTTAAAATTTCAGCTCACACTTCGCGCTCGTGTCAATTCTTTTAATAGTAGATACACATCTTTTTCATGAGAACAAAAACTGCTCGAAATGTTAGATTTTCAGTCTTATTAGTACATAAAATGTCCAAAAGTTTGAGCTCGCGATTAGCGCTCGCAACATCTCGCAAGGATGCCCTTTAACAGCTAATTTGCGCGATAATAATATTGACCAAAAAGCGAGTTTCACAACTTCAGATTTGACATTTCTTATCCAAACCGCTCGCTAGCGAGCGTATATTTTATCAAAAATCACTTTAAAAAGGCTTTGCTCAACTTAATTACTGCAAAATACAACTACCTAACGTAGGTGATAATCTCATTGCGAACTATCCATTTGCTTCAAAATGCCTATTTTGATATATAAGTTCCCTTTTTTGGCTTTGCCCCCCCCCAAAAAAAAAAAAAAAAAAAAAACACGAAAATACGTTAATAATAAATAATAATATGAACATTTGTAATGCGCCGGTATCCATCATAAAAAGATGCTCATGGCGCAATAAAGAAAAGAAAAGAAAAGGAAAAAGAAAAAGAAAGGAAGGAATAAAGAAAACCTACTAAAAAGAGGGGTAGAATAAACGTTCCACCACCCCTGCAATATTTACAATGAATATAACTTAAGAACAAATGATTTAACAATATAATAAAAGGGGTCGATAATAAAAAGGTGATGTTTTTCTGCTTGACTCCTTAACTTGTGTATATTTAACTACACAAGTTAAGGAGTGGGTATGAAGATAAATATGGAATACCGTGGGCAGTGAAGAATGTTAAAGAGCAAAAATAATACATTTTCAAAGTTTTCTTGTCTGGCATAAAATTATTCAGCAATTTGATGATCATGGTGGATATGTTTTGGATTACCGGTACGTTTAGGCAATACTATTAACACGTACCAACCCATTAACAGATGATACATGATTATAATCCATTCCTTGTCTTTCATTTCTCTTATATCCTTCCCTTTGTTTCTCTTTCATTTTATTTCCTTTTTTTTCTTACTATTCTTTTCTTTCATTCCATCATTTTCTCTCTCCTTCATTCTATTGTATGTCCCTTTTTTTCTTCTTCTTATTTTTTTCATTCATTCCATAATTTTCCCCATTCCCCCCTCTCTCTCTTTCTCCAGTGACCCCCCCCCCCCATCAGTCTAAAAGATGGCTTGGGCACTGCAACAAACGTATCACAGACAAAATTAATACATGTACGTACTTAAACATTAATGTATAATATTTTATTGTTTATACAATAAAAACTCTTTCTGATGGTACAATACATTGAATTGAACATCGGTCATTCTGTTCAACATTCTTGATCATACCTCATAAAATGTATGCGTATATGTCATTTACATCACTTATGTAACAATAATAAACAGCACCAAATTGGGACCATTTCTTTAAAAAATTCATCACTAATAAACAATGATTTTAAAAGATAAACTGTTGAGATGGTAAGTCATCCATTTCAAGGTACTATCAAATAGGTTCTATTATATTTGGAGTAAAAAAATGAAAAAGGGGAAAAAATCACAACGAACATTGTCCTTGGCTTAAAATTAATAATATATCAAACTGATCTTAAAAAACATATAAATAAAAGGTATTTCGCCTATACAATAGGCATGACTAACCAAACACTATACTAAGTAATAATTATGATGGCAAAAAGTGCATGGGGAGGCTGAGGGGAGGAATCCAAAAGACCAGAGTGAATAAAAGTAAAGACATGATCAGTAGAAAATAACTGTGTGACTGCACTGAATCGAATGTGACATTAGTGTGTAGTGTAAGGAAAATAAGATCCTGTACAGGATCAGATGCAGCATTGCTCACAGGGGAAAAAAAAATATCAAGTCCTGCAGAAGACATACATTTCAAAGAAAACCATTAAATTCCCAGTATCATTGATCTTGGAGCTAACAATGGCAGTATTGTTAAAGTAAACACATTGTGAACTGAGCATTATAACAAATGTCTTTTATGGACTCCTCTTGTAGCAGCTGTGGTCTTGGTCTTCACTCATTATGAGGATCCACCTTGACAAATGACATGTCTGCCTACTGTACTTATCTGTTGTATTGACAGGAGACTCAATACATTAGCTCTTACAATGCAACAAGTTAATAAGAATTACAATGATAACATTTTCTGTTGTCATGGCACTGGAAGACTCAAATTAAAAAAAAAAGGAATATTACCTAACAGTCAACACTGACAAATGAAACATGTATTAAGTAAACAACACTGACAAGACTGAAACAGAATTGAAAATAATAATTAAAAAAACATGGAAAACAAATATAACATAATATTCAATATATTCAATTTTGGCTACTGCATTGGAAAACAGCATACACTGTAGTGTACAGTAGCTCAAGTGTATCAAGTTAGTTTCCAAGCAGAATAGACCAGTGCCAGCTGCACAGAAATGTTTTAAGCCTAACAGAGCGCTAACAGTAAGCTCTGTCACATCTTTTGGATCGTGAAGTCAAAACATTTATTTCAATGTTAAGCAGTGCATTGTTGTAACAATAGGCATCGCTGCCACATTACCGGTTGTAACAGGGCCTCTGTTAGCGCATTGTTAGCGCTAAAACTGTTTCTGTGTGGTCAGTACAGTTCGTAGTTACTTCATTGACAATTTTGGTAAAATGACCTTTCCTTTCTTTCATTGTGATAGGCAGATTTCAAAGCAAGATATTACATAAACATGCCTTCCATAGCAGGATGAAGAAATTGAATATATACCAGGTGACTAGAATAGCACATCAATGAACACTCTCAGAAGATATTTTTTTGCATTTCTATTTTGAACGCATAATATAGCATGTTGTACAATGTACAAACTGGCAAATTGTGAAATACCAGTCGTGCGTGGATGCATTGTTGTTGTTTTTGTGGATGTAAATGAAAAACACAATTAAAAATATAAGAATAATAAAGACATAAAAGTTGGTGCTTATCTCATTAAATTTTAAACTACCATGTCACTTTAGTACAAATGAACTGGCTTATTCCTGATGCATGGACATTATCAAAGTTCATAGCTCTGCAATCAATAGTAAATAATTGGTAACATGGTTCAACAGCCAATCCCATCTAAGGATTTTATCATCACTGGGATCAAGTTACAATCAACGTCAGTTTGCTGGAACTGGGTCCAGAATGTGACAAAGCCATCAGATAAAAAGTTTGTCCCTTATGTCTCATTCTTATTTTGCATTTTTCACTACATGTACTTACTTTAGGAAAAGTCAGATGAATTCCAAAGAGTATATATATGATCTGCCTAAAAAGTAATTGTAGTTTCCTGATATTTCTCAATGCACTGCATGAAGAAAGGATTTCAGTGCATTTGCTGATGCACTATAATAACATGAGTGAACAATGTTTAGAACACAACTAGAATAATCAATGTAACAAAACTTGTCTGCATAGACCTCATGAAGGTTCCCTGGCAAATAGGATTCATTGAGCGCTTTGGGACTTTTGGTCTTAAAGTATAACTCTTAATATTTCTGATATCGTTTCATCAAGATTTTTGTCCGAAAAGTTGTCAGGTCCGATAACTTTCCCTGATTTTTGATTGGCTGAGAAGCGCTGTTACTATAGTAACTATCAGATAAAACGTCTTACAAGTCCTTTCATGAAATGCTCCCCTAAGAGAAACTGATGAATGGTATGTAACATGGAGACACTTACACAAAAGCTTAATATTTTCAATTCTACCAAATTCAATATCTACAATGATTTTCTTCAAGAAAACTACAAATTTCTATTTTGAGCTTCTGGCCCTTTCTACTGCATAAGATGGTTGATGCAGAATTGACAAATAATTTTTTAACATGAGGTGTTTTCCCAACACGACAGATACACACCATATTGATAAAGCTTACAAAATGGATGGACAGTGGTTCTGTTTTCACCATCTTCAACTGTAAACAGAACTTTATCCAACCCAATTACAATAACTATTATTAACAGAATCAATGCGGCAATTCAGTTTACACAAGGTACAGGGCAAAAGAGCTAGTCAGAGAAACTGGTGCCAGTAACAAAATAAGAAAGTGGGTGTATTGATATCTGATCATGACGATCAGCTGCTCAAATCGCAATGTATTTTGAGGACTAATGATTACAGCTATTTACACAACGATGAATGCTTGTTTGATCAGCCTGTCTGCATGACTGCATGCATTCAGCAGGAATAGCTCCAACTCATTTTCTACCTGTACATGGAATGCATTGCTGAGAGTCACATAGGTATTTTATCCCTTTGAAATGAGCTGAATTGGCAACATTCTACTTCATATTTTGCATGAAAGAATGATCACAAAATCGTGCTACTTGATTGCATCCACTCTAATTACAATACAAATGACTGTTACAAACATAAACAGCAAAGAAAATATAAATGTTTCTCAATTTCGAGTAGGAACCCCAAGATTTTAGCCCTTTAAAAGAACTGCCAATTTGAAGATTCAATTAACAGTTTCATTCATGTAATTTCATGGTCAAGCAAAGTGAGTCTATCCAACAGCAGCAAATACAAAATGTTCATGTGCAGTGAATTCAATTTCTTGAATGTGCTTTTAAAGGAATTTGCTCAAGTTTTCAGTTAGCACTTACTAAGCACAGTACAAAGCCACAAGCTCACACTGGAATGAGTGTCCAGAAAAAACCCCAAGTTGCAAATGAGAGCATCTACACTGCTCTTGCACTTGATACACATTAAAAATATTCATTTTTCATCACAAAAAAAATCCCAGACAGGGATGTATTATTTCTTTCTGAGTATACAAGCATCATATTTACTACATACATAAAGCAAACGTAAGTGTACATGGGTACAGTACAGCGCAAGTCTAAATCAAAATGATAGTACACCTGTACATGATAAAATATCCAATAAATTTCATGGGTAATCAGCTTTTTGAAAAACACTTTTTTGTCATGTATTACATATTCCATGAATGCCAATATTCTTCTCAACAGAAAATTAATTCAACATAGTAAACAAATTAAAACAATCACACCTATTACATGTAGAAAATAAGATTTCAGAAACGTTTTGTCCATAAAGGCGATTCAACCCCATGTTCAATTCAAAAAGTCAAACTGGCATTTGAATGTAGATGTATACCAACACGTTTGTCTAGGAAACTACAAATATTTAGACCTACGCTACATCTACAATTTCAAATTACATGTATATTAACCTATTAACAATGCACATCTGTATATCTACGATTGATAGTGAATTGTGATTCAAATAATACAACCTTTCCCCTACAATTTCATATACAGTAATGCATTAATCAGGACAGTCCAAAATCACACCGAAAAAATCCCATGATTTTAAACATAAAAATGATGAAATAAAATTCTTTAAAAAAATTATTGCACAATTTTTAGTTTTCTACTAGAAATGATGCACTGGTACACGTACAACGAGGCTAAAGGATTTAGGTGGAAAATAATGTACCCACCCAAGTGATTTGCCATCTCTGGGGACAATGATGAAATTGTATTTTTTGCTTTCTACAAAATTAGTGAGGAATCATATAGCATACATATGGAGTTGGCACTTGGCATGTACATGTACACATGCAGCTATACAATGTATGTGGTAATAAGTATCTTAATGTGATTAAACATTTGTACAAACATGTACACTACATGTACATGTTTCTGAGGAACGTATAGGAACTTACAAGTAGGTAGACCACTTCAAAGAGTCTGATTTCATCTTTATAGCTGCAGCATATGGAAGAAATCCAACTAAGCATCTTTTCTTCCTCCTCCAAATCGTGCATTCACAGAAGCCGTTGGATTTATATAAACTCTTCCTTTCCAGTTGACAAAAAAGAGTGTCGCTAGGGCGAGCAAATCCAACTCAGCATCTTTTCTTCCTCCTCCAAATCATGCATAAACAGAAGCCATTTGATTTATATAAACTCTTCCTTTCCAGTTGACAGAAAATGATAATAGAAAAATAAAAACTCTTTTGTAGCTGGAAACATGATAAAATGCATTTTATACATTGATGTACATGAACTGAGTCAATTTAATTTATAATAAGCAGCAATTATGAATTCTGGGAGTGCTTAAAAAAGGCTGAGATGTGTACAAAATATATAAAGAATAGTAAACACACACAGAGATGATTATTGTAAACTTCACATCCCTGCAGTGTGGTCATAAGTGTGTACACTGTATAATTATGTATATACAGTAATCAGGGGAGGAGGGGGGCGGGGGGATTGGCCACATGCCACCTCCCTACATTTTCTTTTTACTCAAGCATTGTACTTCAATTCAAGATTTGAAGTAATGTATCCTTCAATATTATATTCTTTGCTTCCTAAATATATTTGAGCCATATACAATGCATAAATATTCATCCAGTAAACTTGAAATTAGTCATAAATCAAGTGCTGGAAACTATTTAAAAAAAATCTTAACTTTTGAAAAATGACAAGTCACAAAAAAAGTTGGGGGTACATGTACCTCATTAATAGAAACACTGAATTGTGTTCAACTCACAAACAGCTTTATGGACTGGGGGCCGCGGAATGGTTTCAAAAGTGGGGGGGGGGGAGGTGGGGTTGACCATGCAAAAAGATCAGTCAGATGGCAATTTTTACGTTTTTGTCCACAGTTTTTTAACACGGTTTTCCGTGGCCCCTGTGGACAACTCGCCAGGGCACTTTATGTACATAAAACAACTGGACTCTTCACACAGAGCATGTACGATTATGTGGTAAGCTAAATTGGTAACCTGGTGGATGTTTCATAAAGCTGATCGTAAGTTATGAATGACTTTATGAACGACTGGTGATCCTTACTTGCCATAAATGATCATAGGTATTGATTACATGTAGGTTCCTAAGAAAGGATCAGACATTCGTAAAGTCACTAGTAACCGACGACCTGTAACACAAAGGTTATCAATTGATCGTATGTCTGACTTGTGAGACTGATTTCACATAATGATCAATGCAATCAGTTGTACATGTAAATATCAGTCCTACAACTATTACTATTATCTCTGTGGTACAGGGCCCAGAGTGGTTTTAATACAATTGTTTCTGTGATTAATATGCATACTGTTTGAGAGACAGTAACCTTGGGCCTAGAACACAAAGCTTAGCAATCATCGTAGAAGAATTTCTTTACGATTGATTTCATTGACTACAATATACAATCAATCATGAAAATCAAACCTACGATCAATCGCTAAACTTTGTGTTACGGGACCCTGGACTGGCTGCAGTGTGACCCGGGTCCCATCTTACAGAGTTACAATTCATTCATTAATCATCTTCTGAAATTTTGGTTTGTTCTCTTTGTTTACAAAGGAAATTGTGCAAAATTCCTGTAGAAAAAATTATGACATTGTTGGATTTGCTTACAGGTGAGGTTAATCCACTAAATCGTAACTCAATATAAGACGGGGCACAGGCCTTTTAAAGTGATTAAGAAAAATCTTGTACAAAGCATGGCTCTTGGGGGGACAGAAGTTTATGTCTTTCAAAATTTTAACATGTAGCGACGGACGGTGCAGAGACTCTGATACCTTTTGTAATAGATATATTGTTCATGAACAATGCAGCATTTACGATGAACATCTTTTTATGTCTTTCTAGATAAATGACATGTAGATTGTATTATCACCCTATCCTGCACTCTTAATACCGATTGCTAAATTATCTTCATCAATCACATAACCCTGGATTGTCAAAAGTAATTTCTTGAAACATGATTCATATAAAAATGATTAACATCGTGTTATATCATCAACACACTTCTGATGTGAGCTTTATACACCTTTCAAGATTCAATGGTGTAAACATGTTACACAGAATGCGTTACATCATATACCCATGTAACAAACATTACATGCATGTACACATGAACTGTCTCTTACACTTATGTAGCATGTACATGTATGTGCACACATAACAGATGTTACAAATTCATTGCATGTGTCACATACATGTACATTGCACCTGTGTTACAATACATACATAACAGATTATACACTGTACATGTGACAAATGCAAACTGCTTCTGGCAAAAATTCCAGGATATCCAACACAGTTCATCGAAACCATCAACCCGAAAAACATCTCAAAATTTCATCAATTCACTAAAGCTTAAGCATACTGTATCTATCCCCTTTACAATTTCTTCCATCTTGCTTTGATTTCATGATTAAATCAATGGTTGCCTGTCATAGCAACATATGGCATTCAGGGATGCGGGATATCGCACCAAATGGCATGAAAGATACAGCTTGTACGAGGCACTCGGTAATCACCAAATATAGGCTGAGCTCAAATCAAAACCTGATTATTATTTGAATTGATTGAAAGTTCATTACCACCGCCTACAAGCTTTGACCGTCAGGCTCATGACCCAACCTTGACTTGGATATCACGACCAAGTCGTATTCTGAGTTGCTCGAAGATGAGGAAGGTTAGGATGGTGTGAGGACCGAGTCTCACGAAGGCAGGAATAAAACCTTTGAAGAACCCCATAGGTCCCAACTTGGCAACATTAAGAAAACAGTCGAGAGCATTCTGCACGAGGGAGAAAATGTTTAAAACAAATATTATTACTATTACATATCGTAATACAATAAAATACATGAAAGCGAATTCAATTTCAATTTTTTAATATTTCAATATTTATTTTGTTTCATTACATTTATTAATTAAACCATTTCAAAAACAGACAAAATTACAATAAAGATGTAATACAACAAAACATTATACAAAGTCAAAATGGTTTGGAAGCCCTCATTCAGACGGCAGGTCCCTATGCTAATGAGCAAATAGGCCAGATTCATCCAAATCATCTTGTGGCTGAACCCTCCTCCTTACAAAATTTTGTGATTCATGAGATTTTCTTTCTCTAAGAATTTACCTACTTTAACCTCAGGTCAAATCAAATGTCATTGCACCATCAGGTAGAGTAAATGTTACTCTTTCATATTGATCATTTATTTTGTATACAACATTTTGATAATGAAAGAGTTTCTGGCATAAAAATGTGCCTCAATTTTCTTCCTCTGTTTTCTTTTGCAAATTGTGCAAAACTTTTCATTTTGAGCCTCACTGATATCTATATCACAATAAAGCGAAATGTCACTCTTGCTATGTGGTACTTTTTAATCAGGTCAAGATCACACTTTTCCCACCAAGGTACAAACAAGACAAGGTTTCTGAAATTTCTGAGTTCTGATTGGCTGAAAAAGGTTTCATAGCAACAGGCACGGGTAATTTGATGAGATTACCACATGGGGAGTATGACCTTGGAGGGGACCTGAGTGTGGGAACAGATGGAATTTAGGAAGTGTGTATGCTCTTTGACCAATCAGAGTTTAGTATTCTTGTAGTCAAGCTGCTAAATGTACTTGGTCAATGAAAAGTGTGATGTTGACCCGATCAACTAATTCTTATTTTGAAACCTATATAAAAAAGTATACATATTCAGCTTTATCGTGATCTAAAAATCATTTGGGCTAAAAAAAGTATAATACAACTTTTGTCAGGTGAAAATTATTATTTTGTAGCATGTTTTAGATCAAAAGTTTCACCTACATTACAAAATGTTCGAATAAATTCAAACACATGACCTGAAAGAATGATTCTTCTTCTTTAAAATGATACCAGAATCATGAAATTTGATATAAATTTAGAGCAGCAATGGCTGAATAAAAAGAGGTGTTTGGGTTCGCACCCAGCACATTAAATATGCAAAACCTCTCCAGTCACGAATATCACTAAGAAGAAAGAAGCTACTTTTTGAGGACCTGCCTACTGACTGCCCTGGGGAATCATAAGCTAAAAAACAGGGCATTGGTGATCTGCAATCACCAGTAATTAGGTGCATTACAAAAAGAAAACAAAATCTTCTCACATCGCTTGGACAGGTTTTTCTACATGAACACATGCAAACAACAGCAAATTTTTCTCAAATTCCTTTATGGGTATTTTTGTTGACTCACCTTGTACTGTCCTGGTTTGGCATTCATTAACCTTGTTTTTAAGACATCAGCTGGCTGAGTTAATACTGTGGCACAGGTACCCTGAGCAAAAAAAATAGAAAAAAGAAGAAGAACAATTTTATAGGTAGTTGGTCTGTTGAAATTGAATTATATTTCATGAGAATATAAACAAAATATTGTGTCAATATTCCATAAAATTGCATAACTACTTTTCAATAAAAAATATATCTGTGCACTTCTCTAAGCTTCAATGAAACTGCCAAAGTCACATGCTCATGAATCAGGTGATCTGCACAGGCCTTGTCAGGTGACCTGTGACAAACCAATGGGAACATCTCAGTTACTATTGAGTGCACTATCCAGTATAGGGAATTTTGTGTTTTCATTTGACAAACTTTGATAGGAGTACATGTATCTCAAGAAAATGTTCAGGTGTGTTGCTGAGTGCAGCAAATTCACCAATGATGGTATCAGTTTCTAGATACATGTAGATGGCATGATATGACACCTAGATAGATCCTTGTCATACATGTATGATTGGCTATTTGATATCGATCATTCAGGCCATTTTATAATGATGTCATTGTCTGATCCATTATTGATCCATATGATTTTGTCCAATGTCAGTTATTTATCATATATTCACTGGTATATAATGCACATAAAAATTGACCAGCAGCATATGCTGAAAGGGTCAATTTAGAAAAATTCATGAAGTACAATATAACAAGGCAAATGAACGTAAATACAGTATTCTATATAAACAAGTGGAATGCCTCTGGCCGTCTCACCTGCATCACGCGATTCAATATAGCAGCAGTGCTGATTTTGAAAACTACTATAACTCGCACAAGATGTTCAGTGATACTTGGTTACTCTTATTTCCACGTTTTATGAACTAGACCAATACACTTATAGAGATATGATGGCAATTCAACAAATACCCCCAACGTGGCCAAAGTTCTTTGACCTTACATGACCTTTGACCTTGATCATGTGACCTGAAACTCGCACAGGATGTTCAGTGATACTTGATTACTATTATGTCCAAGTTTCATGAACTAGACCAACACACTTTCAAATTTATGGCTGTAATTCAACAAATACCCCAATTTGGCCAAAGTTCATTGACCCTAAATGACCTTTGACCTTGATCATGTGACCTGAAACTTGCACAGGATGTTCAGTAATACTTGATTACTATTATGTCCAAGTTTCATGAATCAGATCCATAAACTTTCAAAGTTATGATGGTAATTCAACAGATACCCCCAATTCGGCCAAAGTTCATTGACCCTAAATGACCTTTGACCTTGGTCATGTGACGTGTTACTCATGCAGGATGTTCAGTGATACTTGATTAACCTTATGTATAAGTTTCATGAACTAGGTCCATATATTTTTTAAGTTATGATGACATTTCAAAAACTTAACCTTAGGTTAAGATTTTGATGTTGATTCCCCCAACATGGTATAAGTTCATTGACCCTAAATGACCTTTGACCTTGGTCATGTGACATGAAACTCAGGCAAGATGTTCAGTAATACTTGATTAACCTTATGGCCAAGTTTCATGAACTAGGTCCATATACTTTCTAAGTTATGCTGTCATTTCAAAAACTTAACCTCAGGTTAAGATTTGGTGTTGACGCCGCCGCCGCCGCCGTCGGAAAAGCGGCGCCTATAGTCTCACTCTGCTATGCAGGTGAGACAAAAATAAAGTCTACTTCAAAGATATAATTATCTCATGCTCACAAAGACCACAGGCGCTACACATTAACACTCGTGTTTGCAGCACGCATATTGTATGTATGCGACAATTATTAAACAGACCACGCTCGCACTGAATGCAATTTTCTATTCAAATTTATCAATGTCAAATGAAAACGATCTATTAGGTGTAATATAAAACAAATAATGAATGTTCTTTTCATTCGTGCAATGGACAGAATATTTCATTTGGTGAAAGATGAAATGAATGGTCTATTCGACTCGGCTGCGCCTCATTAAAGTGATCATTTCATCTTTCACCTCATGATGTGGGGGAAGGGAGGCTAGATGGAATGATCCATTCAACTCGGCTGCACCTCGTTAAATGGATCATTTCATCTTTCACCTCATGAAGTGGGGGAGGGAAGGCTAGAAGTGAAGGTTTCTAGCTTGTCTAGCTTAGCCCCTAGCTGCCAAGGCTCCCTTTGGGGATGACAACCCTAGCTTGCATTCGTATGGGCTGTAAAGGCAGAACAAGTGGAATGCCTCTGGCCGTCTCACCTGCATCACGCGATTCAATATAGCAGCAGTGCTGATTTTGAAAACTACTATAACTCGCACAAGATGTTCAGTGATACTTGGTTACTCTTATTTCAACGTTTTATGAACTAGACCAATACACTTATAGAGATATGATGGCAATTCAACAAATACCCCCAACGTGGCCAAAGTTCTTTGACCTTAACATGACCTTTGACCTTGATCATGTGACCTGAAACTCGCACAGGATGTTCAGTGATACTTAATTACTATTATGTCCAAGTTTTATGAACTAGACCAACACACTTTCAAATTTATGGCTGTAATTCAACAAATACCCCAATTTGGCCAAAGTTCATTGACCCTAAATGACCTTTGACCTTGATCATGTGACCTGAAACTTGCACAGGATGTTCAGTAATACTTGATTACTATTATGTCCAAGTTTCATGAATCAGATCCATAAACTTTCAAAGTTATGACGGTAATTCAACAGATACCCACAATTCGGCCAAAGTTCATTGACCCTAAATGACCTTTGACCTTGGTCATGTGATGTGAAACTCAAGCAGGATGTTCAGTGATACTTGATTAACCTTATGTATAAGTTTCATGAACTAGGTCCATATATTTTCTAAGTTATGATGACATTTCAAAAACTTAACCTTAGGTTAAGATTTTGATGTTGATTCCCCCAACATGGTCTAAGTTCATTGACCCTAAATGACCTTTGACCTTGGTCATGTGACATGAAACTCAGGCAGGATGTTCAGTAATACTTGATTAACCTTATGGCCAAGTTTCATAAACTAGGTCCATATACTTTCTAAGTTATGCTGTCATTTCAAAAACTTAACCTCAGGTTAAGATTTGGTGTTGACGCCGCCGCCGCCGTCGCCGTCGGAAAAGCGGCGCCTATAGTCTCACTCTGCTATGCAGGTGAGACAAAAAACCTAGTTTCAGTCCCAGTAGCAGGCTATATTTGGTTTGGGTTGACTGCCCATTCCATCTAATTACTTTTGTCACATTATTGAACTAGTTTATTATGTGGCAGTCACGGGCCACTTTTCATCTGTTCATGATGGCAAAATCAGGCCCAAAGAACAATGTTTAAAAAAAAAGTGTTCTGTCCATTGCACTCATAAACATCCATTATTTGTATACTACATAAATGCCAATGGCTATTATAACTATACCAACTTCATGTCTGAATGTTACACTTAGCCTGGCAATTTAGGATTGAACTAAAGCATTCAGAGAAGAGCAAGTCAACAATTAACTATAAAGGCCTATTGAAACTGAAGCTGGGTACTTCTGAATAGACTTCCTGTCTATTCCTATAACACCCATGGTACACCTGAATAGACTTTCCTTCTATTCAAAGGATCCCAGGTAGGCTCCTGAATAGTCTTTCCATCTCTTCATACTTTGATGCTTTTATTGTTGTATTCAAGATCCACTTTCTATCATTATGTTATTATTACATGTAAAGCTGTGCAAGCTATTAGAATTGAATAGAGATTTTCTCCACTAAAAGGCAAGTAAAAAAAAATAATGTATGCATGTAAATGTGCTATGGTAAAAAACTCATGTGAAACACAACAAATACAAATACACAATACATTCGCCTACATAAATCATAATGCAGCTGCTCAATACAAGGGGCCATCCTACATCACCTGATTTCTGAAAGCAGTTTAAAAACCTTATTTTCACCCCAAAAATCTCATTGTAAACAGTGTTGGAGACAGCTGTGTATTTGACACGGAATGTGTATGAAACACAATGCATCCATGGCCACAATGTGCGTATGATGGAATAAAGGCGTTGCTTGAGCATTTGGAAAGAAATGCAATTTGAAGTTGGCAGCCCGCTGTATGTTCCATACATGCTACTCCAATAAAGCAGGCAAAGGTTTACCCACAAACTATTAACAAAATCAATATTACTGTACATGTACAATATACTCAGGATGAACAAGACTTTCTTAAATATTGGTTCATTTTTAGTTTAATAGTATGTTTCACTTCTCAGTAATGATTTCTACATATTTCCTTTTCAATTCTTTATTCCATTTCCATTAAAAACATAATACAAAATAATATAAATCAGGGACAATTTTACAGACGAACATTCTTACTTCGTAAAAAAAAGCAGTATAAAATTGAGCATTAATGGAAATGAGGGGGAGGGGGTTCACTAAAAGCAAAGCTTGTAAATTGTGGATTCCCCTTGGAAATGAAAACAAAAATTGTCAACTTATTCATATATATGCGTATATATACAGGAAAGAAAAAAAAAAGAGAACAAAAAGGTGGAAATCAGATTGATGTAAACATATTTTAAATTACTGAACAAAATGCAAAGCTAGTCACACTAGATTATAAATGCTGTAAACACAATACTGATTGGTGATTAAAATGTACTTACTGCCATGGTACTTGCAGTGAAATGGGTTGCTATATTGTCATTGAAATACCCAGTCTGCAGCAAGAGCTGTTTGTACTGATCATAAAGAGCCACCTGGAAAAGAAAAGAAAAATATCATAATATGCTACACAGTTTAAATAAATCATTCTACTCTCGCAAGAAGGGTATGCTTCATGGTCTAAGAAATTATTCTACTATCTCAAAAGGGTTAATGTAAAGTGGTTTAATATTATTACAGGTTGTCTATTTTTAAGACTACAGGTATGCAACTCACACCCAAACAGTCACACCCTTCAGGTCAACTGTCCATATGGTCTGCTTGGTAATTGGTTTTACAGTCATTTGCTCAAATCATCACAGTACTTGGTCTGATTGTTTGTTTTCCTTCTTGTTATAATAAAAAAAGTCAAAAGACCTATTCATCCACCAGCTTGTCTTACTGTCAGAGAGAATAAGGGAGTGTTGAGATCAATTTGATAATTGTTAAAAGTCACTGTTTACTCCCCAAATTAATTAGCCACTCTGGGAGATAAATGTAACATGACCCTCTTGTATAAAGGTTATTATCATTCTAACTTTTCCATCCCATGGTAACTACATGTACCATGGTAACCATGCTCAAAATCCAATAAAAATCAAAGATTCCATGACAGTTTCCATAGGATAGCAATATTAACGCTTATTCAACAGGGCCAAGGAAGTCTTCACCCAAGTCAATACTGGGTCCCACTTCATAAAAGCTTGGTCACAACAATGAATGCATAATTTTCAATGACAAATCTAAGGCCTTTGATTTTGAGAGAATAAAATATGTAAATAACCATGGTAATGCTTACTTATACATGTACATACATGCAATACCACAATCCAATGACTGGCTCTCCTTTCTAAAAAGTGGATTCATGCCTCACCCACTGCAGGTAAGCTGAGACTTCACCTCCGGTGGGCGAGGCAAACATGAAGTAAGCTTGCCATAAAAATATGAAAAGGCCAGTCAGAAAAAGGTAAACTCATCATACCAACCTGTCCAAATGTCATTAGGAAGCCTCTTAACACTGCCATAGACCAGCCATTCCATAAGCTTACTACACCCTCTGAAATAGGATCAAATGTTTAATTCAATTAGAAAGGTACCAAATCGATATAATAATCAATGACGGAAGAGTGGATTGACAGATTATAATGAACTAATGTATTCTAAGCATCTAATTGCTCAATATTATGTGGAAAGCAACTGCATTAATTAGTGCTTCCCGGGTAATTAAATACCTAGTACACAGTATATCCTCATTATTAGGAAAAAATTAATACATGTACACAATCAATTTGTTATGCAAATATTTGTAGTGATAACGGGTATCCATAAACATGTATGTAAATAACAATCTATTAGTCGTACCTCCAATATCAACAAAATCATATGGCGAACGTTCATTTGCTCATGCAGCCCCTTTTTTATGGAACTCCTAAATTCCCTGAAAACAATTGATTCAGTTAACAAATTCCAAACAGCTCTTAAAACATAGTACTTAATTAAATTGTACCTAGCCTCAACAAAATAAACTCACCAACACTTCTCTTCCTCTCCTTTGTTTTCTCAAGTGCATAGAGTCTTATTTGTTTATGTGTGAATGCATTATACAAAAACTGACCGTTTTAGCTTTATGCAAAGACAGATTAAGGTTCCCATTTAATTCTATGAAAATAAGGGCTACTAGCAATATATTATCTTGACAGTAAAATGAGAAAGTCATTCTTTCCAGGGCCTTGTTGCATAAGAAGTAAACATTATAGAAGTTTTCAAGTTTAATACTCGTAGATGTAACTACCCTGACAACAATGCTTATCATACAATAAAATTAAGAATTCCGGGAGTTACATGAACGTGTATGTAAATATTATGCAAAATGGCCTTAAGTTCCGATACAAATCCTTGTCATCACAGCAGTAATAAAACTAGCCTATAATCTAGGCGGAGGCTGCAGTTATTGTGTTTGCTATTAAGCTGAACGCAAGCGATACGTCTCATCTGGCAAAGACTACGCATTTGTGGCTGCAAAGCAGCCACCGCCTATAGACTCCCGTCTGCCCAATCAATATTCATGTATTCATCTCGTCGTTTGACACGTTGTGGTACCGGGATCCGTACCGGTACTTGCTGTCGTGTGCCAACGACTTGAGATCATAAAAGCGAAGATATTATCGTTACACAGAGGGATTGCTTGGTAGATTTTGCTTTTCCACATCCCTCCCGTCGTCAATAATGCTACGAAAGGCAGATTCTTAAAGGTCTCGGAATTTTCCACTTTTTAGGAATGCGGAGTTTATCGGCAGCATAATCCAAACTCTCGCAGAAGTTTCTCGCTTGTACTTGGTACTCATACTCGCCATCGTGGATGAAGAAAGTGACGTCATGTCACGTGACTTATATTCTTTCCAACGTATTTCTGATTGGTCTGATTAATTTCTTCTCATACATATGCATGAGAATTTTTCGTATGAAAAACTGGCTTCATTTCAAACTCGATAATAAAAAAAAAAAACATCCAAAGCAAGACAAGAGTCTACAGGCGGTGGCTGCTTCGCAGCCACAAATGCGTAGTCTTCGACAGATCAGACGTATCGCTTACGTTCAGCATAACAGCAAAGACAAGAACTGCAGCCTCTGCCTAGATTATAGGCTATAATAAAACCTGAATGTAAGATTTATTGTGGGCCTACCTTTCCTAAAAACCTGCCATAGTCCATCAATTGCATGTTTATAACTGTGTTTGAGAAGGAAAAAAAATAAACAAGAATGGAATAAATCATTAAATGCAATAAAAACACAGAATAAACTGACAATAACAATAAACAATAACAAAAACTACTACTGCCACCACCATCCTCATTATTGTCATCGTCGTCATCATCATCATCATCGTCATCATATCATCATGTTATTCTTTAATACATGTAGTAACAATGCTAACAATTATACCATTCGGGCCTGTCTAAAAGTTTGGGTAAGGGTCATTAAAATTAGTCTCAAATATCATTTAACATTCCTATGTCACAAAAGTGTAGGGGTCATGTTTTTTTTTTACAATTAGAATTTAAATTTTCTATTTTTTCTTCTGTTAGTGTTTGAATGTGGCATCAAGCGCCATCTCATATAATGTTTCTATTTGCAGCACCTTTAAGTGAGCAGAGCAGAGCGGACGCTTTTGACAGGAGCTCTGCAGCAGTGTTGTTTTCACATAGACGTTTTGGCGGGAAATTCAAGTCGGCTACACCCGGCTCCTCACCGGCATCTGTGCCGCTTCCTAGCCACCTCCAGTCCATCGGCCTGCTCCCCCTTTTCTGTTGAATGGAATTGATTTCTGATTGATCTCCAGTTGTAGTAGATCGAGGATTGAACAGTCCAGTTGCCGTAGTGAGCGGAGTTGGAGGCTTGGGTTACCATATAGCCGTTCCCATGGTGACATGCACTCATTTTCATTCATACTCACCTTATTAACACTACGTTACCGGGTAAGAGACTAATTTCAATTTATCAATAGGCCTACAGATTATTATGTTCTTGTAAAATAAGTAATTATGGCGAATAACCTTTCGATATCCTCGGGCGAAGAGGATTATTTAGCAGCAGCGAGTAATAGATTTAGGCAAGCGCCAGATGAATTAGTGGTATCTTCCGATGATCATACTGTCCATGATGAGGACAGTTATGATGAATCGAATTGTTCTTGGAAAACGGCGATCAATAGAAATTCTATCCGATCGGCTAAGAAAAGGGCAAGGCCAAAGGGTTAGGAGCAATAGCGATAGTACTCTAAATACGAAGAACAGTAAAATGCCTAAATTCTCTACTCCCACGCATTCAAGCAGGAGGGTAGTCATTGTTGGTCTTGAAAATAAGAATATTTGCAGAGCAAACCCAGTACAGGTGTTCAAAGAAATTCATAATCTGGTAGGCAATCTGAATGGGAAAGAGAAAGTGAAAAATATGATGATTTTGAAATGTGAGAATGACATACAAGTCATGAAATTGTTGGAACTAACCAAGCTTGCTGGTGTAGACGTTAAAGCAACGCGTTATGAAGATAATCATGATTTTACAACGAAAGGTGTTATTCATAGAATAGATACACAGATAAGTAATGAGGAAATTGCAGAAGTATTGAAAGATCAGAAGGTAATTCATGCTAAGCGTTTTATGAAGAAGATCGATGGTGAAATAGTACCAACCCCATCAGTTCTCATCACCTTCAAAGGCAAGGATAAACCCGAGACAGTAAACTTTCTGTATGAGCTTAAACGTGTGGACAACTTTAGTCCACCGGTGCCAAGGTGTCACAAATGTCAACTTTTTGGGCACATGAAGGAAAACTGCAAGGGTAAATTGCGCTGTGTGAGATGTGGAGGGGAACATGATTTTGAAGAGTGCCCACAAAAGGAAAATCGGAAATGCTTTAGATGTGGAGATAAACAATCGGCGGCGTATCAAGGTTGCAAAATTTACATAGAGGCAAAACAAATACAAAAGGTTAAATTGAAGGAAAACATTACATACGCACAAGCGACTAGGGTGTATCGCACTAAAAAAAATGAAATAGTGGAAGAGGAAAGTAAAACCATTAGAACTAGCGACACTAAAGAAAACACTCAAAGGAAACTAAATAATGTTGGTCCCATTTCAAATTCAATGGCATCTGACCACGAATCAATCCAACAATCAAAGATTCCGCGCCCAATCCGAGTACAAAGGAACAATAAGGAAGGCGGGAAAGAGATAAGGAGTCAGGGCAAGGAACTGAGTCGAATAACCAAAAGAAAGATACTGTCAACACATTAATGAGTGTAGCACCCCTGGATTTCATTATGTTTATTCTATTTGTGATACGTAAGTTACCACAGTCTGAAAACGATGATCAGTTTTTGGAATCTGTTGTACATGCTAGTCGTAATTTCTTAAAGACAGACATAACATTGGAAATGGTCAAGTGCCACCTTAAATAAAACAGTCTGTCTCTGATCTAGTAATAGTCCAGTGGAATGCTCAAGGCATGGTTTCGCATGGGTCGGACTTTCTAACTTCTCTTTTTGATAATAATTTATTGGGTTCCAACCCAGACATTATTTGTATTCAGGAAACATGGTTTAATGATTTTAATGTGTCGTTCATTCCTAATTATTTTTGTGTTTGTAGAAACAGACAGGATGGTAGGAGAGGTGGTCTGGCTATGTATTTTAAAAAGGACATCGCTTTCCAGGTTATGAAAGTTTAAGAGTAATCGAATATCAAAGGGTAGATATTTTTTCAAAGAAAGGCATTATTTCCATTATCAACTATTATAATCCCTGTAAAAAGATTGAACTAGAAGAATTAAACTTCATGATTAGAAATGTGCCAGGGAAGCTTATTATTTTAGGTGACTTTAATAGCCACAATCCTCTATGGGGGAGCAGCAAGCTCGATTCCAACGGAAGAACTGTTGAATCTTTCATGGAGGTTAATGATCTAGCATTACTCAATGACGGATCACCAACAAGACTAGACCCGCACTTTGGTTCTTATTCCATGTTGGATTTATCTATAGTCTCCAAGGAACTAGCTTGTAGTATGGAGTGGCAAGTATTGACCAATAACTTTGGCAGCGACCACAATGCAATCGTGATCAAATTAATACAGACAAATAACGTAAATATTAAAGAAAACGCAACTATAGGTTTTAGATGGAGTTTTAGAAACGTAAACTGGGAAGAGTATAGAAAAGCAATTACAAATGAATTACTTAATCTAAATTACAAGAGACATTACTCGGCATGTAATTTGGATATTCAAGGACGATATGATATGATAGTTAAGGTAATCTTGAATGCTTCGAAGAGGTGTATTCGTCGAGTGCGAATAGGAGGAGAAAACAGAGGTAAAATAACTCCCTGGTGGAACGAAGCATGTCAAAAAGCGGTGGCGGAGAGAAATCATATTAAAAACAGATTACGAAGATATTATGATAAAAATGATGTTCAACTATACTTGAAAAAGAAAGCATTTGCTCAGAAGGTGCAACGGCGAGCACGATATGACTATTGGTCTAAATACTGCGGTAAAATGAATAGATTTACAGATATCGGAAAAGTATGGAAACAAGTAAAAGGAATGAGAGATAGCGCAATGAACACTCATATTTTCCACAATTTAATCGTTGACGGCAATATCATTAGTGAATCTAAAGATAAGGCTAATGCGGTCGCCCGTTTTTTTCAAGTCTATTGACAGATCTTTTTATAATAATGATCATGATGATGGTGAAAATGAAGATAATTTATGTAAAGAAATGTCGAATGATGACTGCATTAATGACGATTTTAACATGAATGAAATGAAGAATGTTTTACAAGATTTGAAAAACTCAGCGCCAGGTAAGGATGATATTCATGCGATTATGTTAAAAAACTTACCCCAAATAGCGCTTGATGTCATATTAGATCTGTACAACGACATATGGAAAACTTCACATTTTCCTTGTCAGTGGTATGAAGTTGTTCAAATACCTATTTTGAAACCTGGAAAGGATCCTAGTTTAGTGTCGTCCTATAGACCTATTTCTTTATTATCAACCCTGTTTAAAGTCATGGAGAAAATGATTAAAAACCGTCTGAATTGGTTTTTAGATAATAAGAAGAAGTTAAACCCACTTCAATCAGGATTCCGCAAATATCGTAGCGTCAAAGATCATTTAGTCAGGATTGAAACAGATGTTCATTTAGCATTGAAGGAGAAAAAATATACCGTGGCAGTTTTTCTAGACCTGGAAAAGGCGTATGATTCGTTATGGAAAGGAGGTCTCTTGAAAAAATTGTCAATGTTAGATATTAGTGGAAAATTATTTTTCTTTATTAGAGCTTTCTTAAGAAATAGATATTGTAACGTGAAAGTTAACAATAGTATGTCAGACAAGTATGTATTAGAGCACGGAATCCCGCAAGGGAGCTCATTAAGTCCTGTCATTTTTACATTGATGTTAAATGACTTAAAGATTAAAGAAAGTGGAGTAAAGCTATCATGTTATGCAGATGATATCGCGATTTGGTTTACTAGCTCAAACTTAGATCTGGTTCGCCAAAAGCTGCAAGAAGCCCTCCATGAAATCGAAATCTGGTGCTGGAGATGGAAATTAAATATTTCTCACACAAAGTCTGTAGTTTTAGTTTTTACCAATAAACAAAAGAAAGATATTACTTTGAAAATAAATGGGCATGTTTTGCCTCATTGTGAGCAGTTCAAATTTCTTGGTATGTGGTTAGACTCAAAACTAACTTGGTCTAGCCACATTAATGCGATTATTGAAAAATGTAAGAAAATATTAAATTTATTACGCTGCGTTTCGGGTACGTCCTGGGGGAATAGGTATGAAATTTTGATGATGATATACAAAGGTCTTATTTTATCTGTTTTAGACTATGGAAGTGAAATGTATGATTCTGCCTGTACATCTCATAAGAAAAAGCTTGACTCTATACAATATAGAGCTTTGAAAATCATCACAGGAACGATATACAATGTATCATTAGAGTCTCTACAAGTTTTGACTGGTGAATTACCGTTGTATCTTCGGAGAAAACTGTTTAATGATAAATTTAGATATTATTTGTTGTTTAGCACTTTATGCCATCCAAGTAGAGAAATTTTCATTGAACATACGAACAGACACGAATGGAAGGAAGGGGAAAGACCTTTCAAACTTCGAGCCTGTAGTGATGAGGTACTTGTAGAGAAGCAAGACAACTTATTAACAAGAATCCCGGAATGGCGTTTGTCCCGCCCTCCTGTGTCGTTTTGTGCTCATCGTATAATTAGAAAAAAGGATATGCTAACGGCCGAGATGAAAGCTATCGTTCTAGAAAGAATTGGAATTGTGTGGAATGGTTATTTACATATATATACTGATGGATCCAAACAGGAAAATTTTAGAACGGGGGCAGCATTTTATGTTCCTCAATATAAAATAAAAAAGTATTTCAGGTTATCCAATGTAAGTATCATGAGAGCGGAACTCCTGGCCATTTTAATGGCACTTGAGTGGTTAGAATCCTTTGATAAACCATGTTCAGTTGTAATTTTTTGCGACTCTTTGTCAGCACTGAATGTGATTGATTCATATTTCATAAAATGCACCATTGTTAATGAAATTTTATTTAAAATTCATAAACTCAGTATGAATGATATCTGTATTAATTTTGAATGGATTCCCTCACATTGTGATGTTAACGGCAATGAGATCGTTGATAATGCTGCCAAGAAAGGAGCCGCGAAAAATTTTGTAGACATCGTTTTACCAAACACTATAAATGAACTCACATGCTCACGCATGACATTTTATAAAAGTATCTGGCAAGCAGATTGGAATGCGTCTAGAAATGGTAGATTTTTATATGCTATTCATAATAATGTTTTTAAGCAGGCATATAGAAAAGGTTTTTCTCGGAAAGAGGAATGCCTCCTTCATCAAATCACAGTAGGTAAGTGCAAATTAAACTATTATATGTTTCAAATTAAACAGCACTCTTCCGGCCTCTGTGAGGTGTGCAAAGAATTTGAGACTATTGAACATTATGTTTTATTTTGTTTAAAATATGTAAAGGAGAGACGCATTATGTTTAATAAACTTAAGATGAATGACCCGAATCTTAAACAATTGTTAATTAATCCCGATTATACACGGGAACTACTATGTTTTATATATGCCACTAACCGTTTTTACAGTTAGGTGTGTGTCCTTTTTTTTTTTTTTTTTTTTTTTTTTTTTTTTTCTTCTTTCAAACACAAGAAGGATTTAAAAATTGTATTAATAAGAAACTAAGAAAAGACGAGACAAAAGAATAAGAAGGACGTGTAATTGTATGTGATATCACATTTGAATTGTTATTTGACGAATATTTTAAGAAATTCTATAAATATATAACTAGTAGCCGATTGGTTAGCTGGTGTGCCCTTTTTCACGAACAATCATTTAGCACGCGCGATATTTAATTTCTCTATTTGTATTGAAGTATTATTCCTCGAAGATGTTTAATCTTGTAGGACCTACTAATATAATAGGTGGATGGGTGACTAATCTATATTAATATGTCATATAATCGTCACCAATGGTTTAACGTTGTATGGATCTCCTTTGCCGACGACGTCCTACTTACGAAAGTGACTGGCGCGTATAATCTGGAGAGATTGAAGAGCGCCATCATATTCAACAACAACAACAACAACTTTAACATTGACTTACAGATTTTAGTAGCAATGATATATTTAAAAGCAACTGACAAAGAAAATATCCTGAAATTCTCAGCCCATTTCAGGCTTGAGAAGGGGCTTTATATAAAGAAGATATAAATACATTTTATTTTGGTTGGGCACCCAAACAAATTTGATTTAGGATTTGTAATTTCATTTGGTATAACACATTTTTAGTTTATATTTTATATACCATAACTGTTTTGGGGCACATGCATTAATCAAGTAATGAATTTGAATAGTAATATGCACTTTTGTTTTTTTTTACAAAATCTCCAGATAGACTTTAAAAAAAGGATCTACAGTGTAAAAGAGTTACCATAATCATAATGATAATACCAACAAAGCACTGGAAATACAATTTGCAGGAGATTACCCTCAAATCCAAACACTCAGCATGTCTTTTATCCTCTGAAAATAGTTGCATACCAGCATATTATGTTTTATTACATCCTCTCAACACTCAAATAATGCAAACAAAGTCTGCATTTCACTTTTGAGATTAAGAAATCCCAAAGCAATCAATGCAGATGGACCGGATGAGGAAGTACATTCTCTTGAGTTTATACCAGGACATTTTTGCTTGACTGCAAGCACTTTTATTTGGGGATCATTTTTCTAGTATTAAAGGGGAACTTTAATATGAAATGGGAAAGGTGATAACAATAACTGACAGTTTTAAAATTCTTCTCGAACAAAAGGAGAATTTAATATAATAAAATGGTCCACTCTGCTCACAGAGCAAAGCTCTACTGCATAGTCAATGAGATTATACATTAAAATTATATGTATTATTGTGAACCCCCCCCCCTTTCATGGTCATGAGATTAAATTGTGGAAGGAGCTGTCTCAAAGTGAGTACGAAGAGTTGATTATAATGGATTTCAGATGTATTTAAAAGATTATGGAATAACCAAATGATTTTAAAAAGCATAACTGTTGTTGATCACACATAAATGCATCTATGGGACTACACAAGAATTTCACTTTTTTTAGGGGGGGGGGTCAGAGATTGTAAGGAATTGTCAGATTTTCAAGTCATACATGTACACATGCAATAGGAATTTGTGTGATATCCAAGGGACTTTAATTTCGTCGTCAAACATCCCCTGGACGTAATTTTTAGCTTGACTATTAAATAAGCCTGAGTCGAATCAATTTTAAAATCTGTGTTCGATCGATGTCATCGAACGCCGGTGCAGATTTTGCAAAATCGGTGCATCGAAAAAAGAAAAAAAAACGTCGGCCGGCCGATTCATTTGGTTCACACAATCAATCATCAAAATAAACAATAATATCCAGCTTGACTACTACTTACTTCATTTATATTGCCCCCAAAATGAAACCGATTGTGTAATTATGATGCCTATTCACCATTAATTTGAAGTTTATTTCGATCATAGTTCGAGTCTTACTCGTCCGGCAGGCTCGTCTGCTCGTGCCGAGATAATTTATGCACGATGAATTTATGAATGGAGGTCGCCATTGATCGTGCATACGCAGTACTGTGCTTTAATCAAATCAGAAAATGGCCGGAAAATAGACGCGATGAACGTAAAGTAAATCTTGCTTTCATGAACAATATTAATATCATGACCATAGAACATGATTTAATCATAATATTTAACAATAATTTGCATATGATAATCATTAATATGAATTTAGAGCTTGATGTGAAACGTTTGTATTTCTTTTCAATTTTCAATGGCGGACATCACATGACGATCGACTTGAGTGAGTGCACTTGTCTTAAAAAATAATTATCATGTCAGGATTGATTATCAAACATTGTCAACATGTAGAAACTCTTTTGAAGATCGTAATATCACCATATAATAATATTTTACATGACAAAACAGAGAAAAATTACACTTGATATTTTTTCCCCATCAATTTGAAGCTTGTTTGTGCCCAACTTTGGGCTCTGATTTCATGAATGGAAAATATGTCAGACGTCATCAAACGCGCATGCGCATTGTGCTTCTTTTCTTGGAGCTCGGAGACGTCCAGAGATGGAATAAAAAATAAAAATAATGCCAGTATAATACTATTAATTCTTCCATATGAACATAACATACTTTGCTGACATCGTCAATATTTTTAGTATGGCCATAAAATCTTATTAAATCGTAATTATTTAACATCCAATAATAATTTATATGAATTTAGAGCTCGATCCTAGACATTTGTATTTATTTCGATCACAAGCTCTTGTGTCTAAAAAAAAATGGATTATCATTATCAGGATTAAGTCTCGAACATCGTCAGAACTCATATTGCACAATCTTTCCTCACAATCGTTATATCAGCATTGAATACCAATTCAAATGACCATCCAGAGAAAATTATGTATTTATTCCCATCAATTTATATGGAGCTAATTTTGGATCCAACTACCCTGCCAACTACACAATCTAAGGCAAGTTACAGTGCTCTCCCCGCTGTTTGCACTTGTTAAAGATGGCGCTGGCAAGCACACCTGTCGTTTCGGGAGAGTGAGTGTTCGGGGCTGGTGTGCGCGAGTCTGGACTGCGAATGCTAGTTGACCGAAAATTATTCGGATCGACTCTGCATGATTCATGTCTTTAATATTGTTTCATTTTAAACTTATATGTTATCATCTGCAAATATCATTGTTGAAGATATTTTGGGAAGAATTCTGCATTGCTCCCCGGCCTTTTTTGTGTTTTATGATCATGGAAAATACAAACGAACTTTGCTCTGTCATCTGCTTTTGCAACGCTCACCCGGCCAGCGCAGACCGTCAGTGCATGTAGTGCATGCATAGCGCATGCATCAACGGCCGGCCGGAGCAAAAAAAATGACTCGATTTTCCCCGCCTTCAAATTTCGATGCATCGATGTTCGATCAAATTAGAGCTGTCGAACACTGGTTTTCAAAATAATCGATATGACTCAGTCTTACTATTAAACTTACTTTCTTCTCTCTGCTGGTGGTAGTTTAATATCATTCTGCATCCTGACATTGATCATATCTGCTGGCGTACCCACGAAACCCCCAACAGCTCCTATAATAAAAGATACCGGTAAAATTTGAAGTTTCCAATACATTAAGATCGCTAGAAGATTTCACATTCGAATAAAGGGTCAGGGTATATGTATAATCCTTCAGTTCAATGATCACTTCATGAAGTGACCAAAATGCATTCTGGGTTCGGTTGCAAATAAATAAATTTTATGTTGACTTTGCCATTGAAAATTTACTACAATGCTAATCAAAATCAAGAATTCCAATGGAAATTAGTACTAATGGCAAGGTCTGATACATGTAGTACTTAACTTCATTCAAATGTGAACATGTAGATGTAACTTTCCAGCGGGAAACAATACAATAAATACAGATTATAACTTACAATCAACAGATAAACAAAGCATACAAACATGGATTATATCCTTGATTAAATTTTTATTAGTATTTTGTTTTATTAACAGGTCTTAAACCTCAATCTCCCGGGGTATTCTGATTCTTGTCATTCCCGGGGGGGGGGGGGGGGGCCATTATGGCCCCCCTTAAGATCTCAGCCGTGGATTGCGCGATCTTAACGAAAATTTGCATGATGGTAGAGAATGACGTAATCTACGCAGTTGCATTGGTAAATTTCACTGAATTCATATATTTTTATTTTATATGAATTAATTATGCTATCATGAAATCATACTTTTTGCTCTGATTCACTAAATACATGTAAAGCTCCTAGAATGCTATTTTTTTGTGAAAATATTCTTTATAGCATTCCTAACAATTGTGAATGAAAAAAATTCTGGTACCAAGACCGATTTCTTATGTATTTTATTGTTTTTTAATTTCTCATGTATTTCTTTGTTTTTTTACTTTTTGTTTTTTATTGTTTTTTCAATGGAAATCATTCCAGACTTAATTCTAATCATATAGGTAAAATTAATTAAGTTTGATCATTAAAAGTAGAAATAATGATACATTTTTGAATTTTGGCCAAATACACAATTTGCATTGGATTTGTACATGAAATCACGTTTATGAGCAATTTTGGGTCTGACATGCACTTACATAATGTTGCGTAATGTCGTAACCGCGTACCCAGGCGTCACAAATGTGGTCTCAAAATTTGCGCGAGATTTGAAAGTAAAAAGTCAGTGAGCGGCGAGGTCAAAAAATGTTGCGCAGCAGATATATCGCAAAAATTGTCGAGGGGGGGCCATAATGCCCCCCCCCCCCCCCCGGGAGAATTAGGGTTAAATCATATAGTTATACAGCGGCTAGATCATGAAAGACCATAGTAAATAAAATATAAACTGTAGCAAACCAATCAAGAACCATTCTAAAAAAAATGAACCCTCCGTCAGAGGAATAAAACTGACATGAAATATCAGCAATACATTTCAAACTTCAAGCAAAAAGAATATTAGCTTTTTAGTATTATAAATAACATCCTGGGATGCATAAAAGGGGGGAAAACTAGGAACACGCCCAGACTTATGAGAGTCAAATTTCAAGGACAGGGCCTCGTATCACACAGCTTATCTCTTGATAGCACTGATTTAAATGCTTGATTACATTACACATTGTGTGCAATTAAGCATACACTATTAAAGCTTTCTGTTTAAGATCCCTGGATACACATGTATGTGTAATCCAAGACCTAAACAATTATGATGTACAGTAGTAAAATTATGAAAGTTAACCAATATATTTACTATCCTGGCCGATAGGTGTACCATATGTTTGCCTTTTGATTGTTTGAATAGGCAGATTGCAAACGGTGAATCAATATAAATACAGATTGGTTGAATATCCAGATTAAACAAACAAGCATGAGAGCTCGAAGTACATGTAAATTAACTAAAAACACTATTTGCTCTTTACTATTCAACAGCTGATAAGAGTATACAACATTTAGATTACATGTAGGGCTCTGCCTCCTGCCAATAACTTTGAAGAGAAAATGAATTCATCGTTTGGCTGGTTGTAGGCCCACAGACGTACAGTATTTAGACTTTTGAACATTGAAAGTGGTAACCTTTGACCTTTTTTTTGCTTGTAATGTCAGATAAATTTTGCACCTCCTAGTCTTGTAGTCTAACACCATTTGACAAAAAATATATAAGATAGCAGCAGAGTATCGTGAGACACCAATGTGTGACAGAGCCGTAAAAAACGTGTAAATTTATGTTATCACTCAGCAGTTCTAGATGCTGACCTAGCAAATTTGTAAAGCTAATATAAAATATTCCTCAAGGTCGAGGAGCATGCTGCTTGAGAGTGCTAACATGCACCGTGCCCCTTTTTAGTGAATGCATGATCCAGCATAAAAAGTCCTAGGCCCTACAACACAAAGGTTAGCGATTAATTGCCAAATGAAATGGCCTATCAAGATCATCGTTGCGTGCGCATTTTGCTCAGTAGACTGACTCAGAACCAATCAGAAATGTTCTTTAAAATCTCTAAGCTTTGTGTTACTGGGCCCTGGTCTACTAGGGAAGGGACCAGAGAGGAGGGGGGGGGGGCCATAAACTGTTCATAAAGTTAGGCACAACCTTACAACTATTCTGGAATGGCATATTGCAAGTCAAATGCGCATCTCAATTGCTTTAGTATACACGCCCTCATATAATTTTTTCATCATATTACCCAAAATGTGATTTCTAATATTTTATTTTGCAAAAACAGCATGATACCCTTACAATTACAACTCTTTGAGATATCAGAAGTTAATGAAGGTTATAGATTACTGATGTGATGATATCACAATTTATTTCTTTTTCAAAAACATATTAAGAGCTGCCAACCTAAATTGTGAAAATGAATCATATTATTTATTTCATTTATTCTATTTTCAACCACAAAATCCTATTTTTCTTAAAATTTTGAAAAACATGCCAAATAACATAATTCTTACAAGTTTTAAAAATCCAGTTTCTACGGGAAAAATCCTTATATTCTGTGTCCCTTTCCCCTTAAAAATCCCACTTAATGGGGAATTTGACTATAAACTGGCATCTCTGCTATTAACCTACCTGCAAAACCAGAGACGAGCATCTTCTGATAGAATGGAAGAGGTTTGTTGGGATTGTCTGCTGTTAATCTCTGCTTCACTGCCTCATATATACCAAACCTTGCCATTGAGTAACTGAGCTGGAATTAAAACACAGAAGATGCATTGGAACAGTTGAGTGAAGGGGGAGAAGGGGGGGGGGGTTAAAGAGTATGTAGTATAAGACAGTATAGATTGAGAGCAAAAGTGAAAGAAAAAGAGTGTGCGAGAGAGAAAAGAAGGAGACTTGGACAGGTTTATGAGTGGATGGGAGGGGGTGGGGGTGTGGGCACGAAAAGAGTAAAAAACATAAATACAGGGGGAAGAGGGAAATTATCGAGAACGGAGCATGTACAGGTAATTCCCCCCCCCAAAAAAAAAAAAAAAAAAGATCAAATATGCATTTTAATAATGTTTACCTATTACTTACACTGCACCAATCCCATTAGTCTCAAAGCGCAAATTAATTGAATGGAATTATATGATCTTAAAATCTTATGCTTTGATTACATTGTATATTACGAAAGAAATGTATTTATAGCCAATATCCTAACTGCCCGAATGTATTAAATGGCCTGTAAATAGGAAAATTAACGAAAAAAATTCTTCATCGAAGTATGGTGTAGTGTACAACGGACAGTGTAATCCCTGATAAAATTTGACCAATGTCCATATAAGACTAGTATCATGGATGGTATTTTCAAATTCATTCTTCAAATGTTTGAGGACTGGAATCAACATCCAATGGGAATCCAATCAGTGCAGCCCTTGAATAGAACAATGGGGATAAATTCAAACAACCTTTATACCTTCTAGACTACAAATAATGTTGATTCAACATTTATTTTTCAATCTGCTTGTGGTTATTGAGCAACACCATATAAAAGGTACATATTCAAATGTGCAATAAACACTATGGAAAAAAGTAATATAGTTTCACACTTTAAATCAGTGAATGAGCTTGGCAAACATCTTGTCCATCTGAATGTTATGATACATGTAAATCAAGGTGTACCACTGTGGAGCATACATGTAGTATAGAAAATAAAAAAGCATAGATCAGAAGATGTGACCTCCCTCACACACAACATGTACATGTATAAAAAATTTCATTTACCTGTCTACATAAGGAAGCACTGAGACCATTGTAGAGAGCTAACACTCCCTCATTTTTTACTATATGAACCGCCATCCCCGAAGCATTCATCTTCACAGCTTGCTGTGTCTGCAGGTGAACCTGGTACATTAGATGAGACAACAGATAGGATAAGGATAGTGGGGAAAAAATTAAAAGGAAGAACATATGAATTTTAAACTTGAGAACAATCTAACTTGTCAATTTTGAATCATGGTAAATGTTGACATTATACTAATAGCGAAAAAAGCATGAGTGCGATGGTGCGAGATTTCGCATGAGGTGAAAGGAAGATGCTCTATTCAACGAGGCATTAGCCGAGTTGAATAGAGCGTATCTTCCTTTCACCAAATTCAAAATCTCGCACCTTTGCAAGAATATGAATATTCGCTATTTGTGTTGTACAACGTCTTGGAATCTAGCGAAAATAGGAAACAGAGTTTTTCTCTGCAGTAATCTATGAAAAGGGAGCAAAAATATTGAAAGCGAAAAGCAAAATCCCACAAGTGCACATGACCTTGGGCAGCAATGCGCATTTAGCGAGAAGGCTATGCGCGTATTGCACCTTCATTTTTTACTGAGCGCAATGAATTGTGACGTCACCTCCTAAAGCCGTGCAACGGTACATTTTGGATGGTACGTCGTGTGTGCAACGGTACAAATGTTTGACATTCAGCCTCCCATTTGCTCGCGTACAACAAGCTTTAAAAGTAGGCGTTGTACAACAATTTCTACTACCCCAAAAAAAAAAAAAATAAATAAATAAACAACATTGTAGGTCAAAACATGTCAAGTAGAAGAAAGTGAAATTTCAAAGTATCCTCAAATCTCCTCCAATATCAAAGCATCTTTTAATTGTTATCAAAAGTTTGTGCAAAATTAAAGTCACAAGGTCATATCTTTGTATTCACACATTCCCACACTGTATCGTTCCTGTGTATTCATTTTTTTTTTTTCCAGCCTCCCCCCCACCTCATATATGCATGGCCCTGGGAAGTGGGGGTGCTGGGGATGCTGAAGCATGCCCCAATATTTTCCTGGGGATGCTGCATGTGTTATTCTCTATAGGCAGTACCCCCTGGAATTCTGGTAGTTGTGGCAAAATAGAGAATATGTAAGGAAAATGGTCTACTTTTTGTGTTGAAACCCTTTTTGGGGGCTTGTCAAATTTCTCAGAACCTAACTGACCTTCATTCTGTCGTGAGACACCCCCTCCATTTTTTTTGCTTGCAAAGTTTCCTGGGACAAAAATGGCCTTTATTTTGTAGTGAACCTGCCCCCTTTTTATTTTTGCTTTTCAAATTTTCTTCAGCACCCCCTGCAAACAATCGTTCCCAGGGCCTGCGTAAATGTAGTGATTCTTCAAAGATTGCATGTACATGTATTGTGGTAATGGGCTAAAGGGGAATAACAGTAAAATCTCCAAAGCTTACAGGCCAAAAACACTTACCTTTACAAGGTCCAATGGATGAGTAAAACATGCTGCTCCTGCGCCAGCGAAACCACCAAAGTAAAACCTTGGCACCTTCTTGGTGGTAAACTGTTCTTTCTCCATTACCACGGGCGACGCCGCTCCACCATCGCCCTCAGGCGGGCTTGAGGTAGGGACCTTCATCGAGGAGGAGCCTGAAGGGATGGGTACGGCTGCTCCTGAACCAGGGCTTACAATAACTTGGCCCGTCATGGTGAACTGTAGCTCAGTGACTGTGATCACTGCTGTCTGTGATTCAACTCACTGCGTACCTGCAAAAATAAAAGAGAAGTGCAAAGTACATAGCATGTAATCTCATCTGATAAGAGTTTATGATTGAACCTGCAGAGAAGGTCTCTATATATTAAAGCAATACAATTAGTCAATAAGAATTGATATGAAATTATTTTGTCTTTGCTCATCGCAGTTCACATGGGAAAAAAAATCAGTTTATATTTAGTGAAATTTATTGTATACCTCTTCTAGAGTGTATTGCAGTTACTTGTAGAAAGGGGCAGGATGTCTCTGTGCAAAAACTTAATCAAGATATGATTTCCCGAATCAGCATTCACAGTGCATTAGAAGGAAAGATCATTCAGACGAAAACTTTATTGTAATCATAGCAGAAACAATTTAAAATATACTGGTGAAGGTTGGAAAATCCATAAAAGACTAAACAAGATATCAGACGTTTTATTCCTTGATTTGTGATGTCATATATGTGAGCAGCTTCCCAACGGATTGTATACATTAAGAAAATTGAAATGTCTTTTTCTCAACAAATTTAAAATGACTTTTATTGTACCTTTAGTACATGTATGTCAACATACTGACAAATCATTTGTCGCCTCCTCCTGAAAGAAAATATTTTTTAGTCACCATGATCCCCCAAAAAATGAAATTCATGCATATAACCTGGGTAGCTGCTCGTACAATGTATGACGTCAAAAATCAAAAATATAAAATTCAAATAACTTTCTCTATCTTTGATGAATATTCCTTAAAGGTATTGTAGTTGCAGCGAACAATTATGCATGTATTTCATGAGAAATTCTTATAAATTAAGGTTGATTTTCACCATTATCATACACTATAGATATGTAGATCTAGTACATACTTTGCTCTGCAAAGGCACAGGCCCTGGCTCTATGGAGAGTAAGCACATGATAGCTTACGATAAAGAATGATTTTTACTCTCTAGGAGCCTCCTGGCTAGGCCGAGGTATTAAAGCGATGTTTGTATCATTTTCATGTGAAAAAAAAAAAAAAAATTTAGATATTTAATATACCAGGAATAGTTCCAGTAACCGGTATGCACCTTAGAAACGTATACCGAGTTTTGAAAACAGACTTTTGGTGCGATGTTTGCTGACTGCTTTAAAATTTAGTAAAAACGTGTCATTTGGGAATGCGAGGTTCGTCTGTAGACTAAACAAACCTCGCATAAACATCTAGATCTACTCCAATAGATAAAATGGCTATTAAAAATTTCATTTTTTTTCTCAAAAGTTTTAGATTTTTTTAAATCTACATGTAGGCTACTTCAAATTATATATTTTTCTTTCAAGATGAAGGCATAAAACAATATAGATCTAGATCATATTCCTAACGTTAGACCTATGCCACCTGGGTTACTTATATGATTTATTACGGCCTCTGGGGATCGGGCCACCGGGGAAATAGGTACTTAGGAGAAAAATAATCCCTGATGATTATTATTACATGGCCTATTAAACATTAGGCCCTAGGCTTAAAAAAATGGGAATGTTGTCCTTCTTCTTGCCCCTTGTCCTTGACTTGTCATAGACCCTAAATAATTAGTTAGCCCTAGATCTAGATCTAGGCCCACTCACACTAGTGCAAGTTTAGTACAGTATTAGTAATAGTATAGAATAGATCTAGGCCTAGTCTAGATAGTAGCACTTGTTCACTCCAACCACCCTGTCTGAGGGGAATCTACAGTATGGTATGCCAATGCAGTACAGAGCACACACTTATTAAGTTCATTGAAATATCACTTTTGTAACCCAAAATACTAATTTCTATACAGTTGCAATTTATTTTTCATTGGTAACCTGCTGATCATTTTTGTATTCACCCAAGCGCTCAAAGTCTTGATATTGGGCATAATTTTGTGAACGCTATCTATTGGTGGAAAGTATAATTGCAAGAAAATTGCTATTTTTCAATCTCTATTATTAATTTAGAAAAAATAATTAAAAGAATTCAATTTCCTTAAGAGCCAAGTTATATGATGAATAGCTGTAATGGATACTGACGAAATCAAGCATTTGACCCAAACAAAATGAGAAAATAAGCCAAACATTGCCAACCTTATTTTGCCACACACTAGTAGGGAGTAGTATACAAATATTGACTGCACATGAGAATGACTGTGTAAATTATCATTCCCGAGGTGCATTTCATATTACCCGCCCTTCTATCACTCCGAGGCCTTGGCCAAGGGGTGATAGAAGGGCACCAGGAGAGTGATGATTTTCATTGTCATCTGAATACAGAGCAGTCCATATTTGTTCTATATACCTCATCGATAATCACATAACTCTAGCCCCATTGACTAAATTTCAGGACCACTAGTGTAACTCTAATCTCAGTTTGATTTGCTAAATTCACACGAGTTGCACTCTCTGGGCTGCTCTGCTGCATGCTGGCCAGGACAACCGATAAATCCACTTGGCCAGGCAGTGCGCCATCAGCTGCGCGTACATGACCTTGCAGCAGCAGCAGCGCAGCCAGTTAGCTCGAGAAAGCTACATGTAGATGCACACTAGACCAAAAGCTTCGGTCTCTGTTATATTGGTTGTTCCCCTGAACTCTGTTGGCTCCACTCACCAATTACAGAGAACCGAAGTTCTAACTCAATCTGTACAGGGACCCAATGGCCATTTGTTTATAAATGTATCAAGTTTGGATAAACCAGGGAAGTGGGAGTTGCGCGACAGACCGAAGTAAGTCGCTTTTTTTTCCTTTTAAGTTTATTTTTTCCGTTTTGGTGCATTTCAGGCAAAAAACGAATAACAATTTTTATTTTGGTCCAGTTCTTTTTATGCATTTTTTATAAAATAAAGACAAAAATCGATGAGCCTTGTTGGGGGAATTTGCATTGGTTAACCCCCTTATCGCGAGCCGTCTGTGTACGAGGATAATTTTAAAATATTAAAAAACTCCTCGAAACAGATGGCTGCCAGCTGTCTAGATGCGCGCGTAGAAACACAACTTGTGGCCCCCTCAGGGCTTACATTCAGCTGGCTTGATACTAATGATAGAAGAAATGTTCAGTATCAAACCCTGTCCTGAGACGATGATAGACGGAATAGCACCGCGTCACATGATGCAGTTTTGACCAATCAGGGATAACAATCTTTAATAGTATGAGGCAGGGGCGGATCCAGCTTCCGCCAATAGAGGGGGCCCAAAAAATATTTCACCCATATATAATCGCGTGGTTTGCGTGCTGTCGCCAAGCGAAAGACAAAGACATCAAGATGGCGACGTAAACACGGCCGTAAGCTCTTCCCGTCTTTTCATAACATTTTTCTCGTTTTTTTAATGAATTCTTGTTTAAAAATGAAATTAATATCGTAGAAATGTCGGAAATGAAGTTTTACCCCATGTACAGTACATGATTTAGGGCTAGATCTTTTAGAGGGAAAGCAGAAATCTCGGGGCGAAAGTTTCAGGTTTTGGGGCTGTATGTGTAGCCGTATGGGAAGCAATTCCAGGCTCCATGGGGAGTAAGCCTACATATAGTAGACTGATTTTTACTCTCCATGAGCCTCCAGGCTACCCCCCCCCCCTGGATCTGCGCCTGGTTTGAGGTATATAATAATTTATAGTAACACTGTTACTATAAATTAGTACTTACACTACAGTAACAGAAAACAAGGTTAGATCTATACTAAGTTAGGCCTAGATCTAGTAGATCTAAGTTAGAGTCTAGATCTACCCGCTTTTCACTGACCCAGGCTAGTTTGTTACAATAGGGATCTCAAAATGAAAGGTCAAGTCCACCCGAACAAAATTTTGATTTGAATAAATAGAGAAAAATCAAACTATCATAAAATTTCATTAAAATCTGATGTAAAATAAGAAAGCTACGAGTCGTATCATGACATTTTAAAGTTTCGCAAATTTTTACAAAACAGTGATAATTGATATAGATCTATATGCACAACTCAGTGACATGCAAATTAGACGGTCAATGCTGTCCCTCACCAAGGAGATATCATCTCCTTGCCCTCACTCACTTTTTCTTGTGTTTTATATTGTTTGAATTATATAATATTTCTTTTTTTTTTTACATTAAGGACCAACTTGACTGAACCATGTAGTATTAAACCAAGGCTCGACATTAGCGGTGGCCCAGGGCCACCAGAAATTCACCTCGGGATACCATAATTGATAAAATGTTAAGTTTTGGTGTCCCGAATCGGGAAACCAATAATTTTCTAAGTAGCGCAATTTTTCTCCCGATTTTGCACGCATTTATCAACTTTCTACAGTTCAAATTGCAACCCAGTTCGTCATGCGCCCTTTTTGTTGATCTACACACAAATACACACACACAAAGTTTGCATATTAGGCCTACAGCTATAGCATACAGTGGCTATTATCCAGCCAGCCGCGCCGGCTGGCTGGCGTGAGCTTTGCATGAAGCCACTGCATACAGCTGTGCTCTAGATGGAGCTGCGATAAAAAATGTTGCTGCTAAGAAATCTTCCACAGAACTTTGAAAATCTAAGTCAAAGTCACATTTTACACCAATGAAATGACATTCTACAGTCTATATTACGAAAATTTGGTGTACCCTGATTATTTGCAAGCATTGAGAAGAGGAATCGTGACCTCTCTTTTGACTACACAAGACCGATTTCCAAATGAATTAATACACATAAAAACACATCTAGGCAAGTACATCACAGTCCCACGTGTGCATTTGTATGTATGTTAATACTTGGTTTCTTTCGAAGCTGTGTCTTTTCTAGCCAAAAATAAACAGACAGACAGTCTTTCTTTCTTGTTTATAAATGACTTCTTAAACCACTCTTGAGAAAGTAAATACTTTGGGAAGGCATTTCATTGATATGAAATGTGAATTTTTCCAACATTTTGGCAAATATAGGGAAGGACTTTTCTCACACTTTTTTTCCAGATATAATTATAACTTTTGCTGTTTTCTTCTTATTTTTTTTTCTTTCATTTTTTTTACAGTGGTTAAACCATTTATACACTTTCCCATTGAATATGCCTGATTTAAAAATATGTTTCTACTGAAAATAAAATAATACAAACTAAAGGATATAAAAATAGAAATGTGCCATTTCCAGAAGGTAAGTGAAAATTATTTGCTTGGCTTTTAATTATATTCCAGTCAGAATAGACTGTTGCCACAGAGCTCTGTTAAAAAATATTCGTAATGGCTTCTTAATTTTCCCCTTTTCCCCATGTTTATATTAATTTTGTTTTATTCATTTTTCTTTCACTTTCTTTTCTTTCTTTTTTCCCTCTAAATTTTTTCTTTTCTTTTTTTCCCTGTTCTTTGTTTTTTCTTTGTTCTTTGTTTTTTCTTTCTTCATTTTCTTTCTTTTGTTTTATTTCACTTATTTCTTTTATTTTTGTTTTCTTTTTGTAATATACTTTTTGAAAATTATTTTCATTTGTTTCCCCCTTTTATGCATTGTTCTAATTTTGCAGCATATTTTTCTGTGATTTTCTCCTGCTATAATATGCTGCAAAAGAGAAAACAGAAATAAACTGGATTTGGGGCCTGCATAATCTAGGTTTTAGGATTCAAAGAGGAAGAAATGAAAAACCATTGTTTTGTACATCTATCTGAGTTTGCTATGCACTATTTATTTACTTTACCAATATGAGTGTGTGTCTATACAGATATTTAAAAAAAAGTCCACACAACCTGCGAACAATAAAATTCATTTATTCTCTTTCAATCATTTCATTTTTACAACGATAGAAACAATTTATATTTTACCACAAGCCAATTAGCAAAGTAAAATAACAGCAAACAAGGTTTACATACAAGATGATAAAGTGAAAGTAACTTACCCGGTAGTGGTAGTGGCTGCAGAATTAATATTTCAGAAGTTTGTTTTATTAATTTTTAATGTGTTTCTTTATATTTTTCGGGCCACCAAACTTTAATATCGGGCCACCAAAAAAAATTATTTAATGGTTTTGGTGGCCCGAACGGGCCACCACCAAAAAAAGTTAATGTGGAGCCTCGATTAAACAATGCTAATTCCATGTGTTCATGGAGGAATATATCGTTGTTTCACTTGACAATGAGAAATGTAGAATATTTCACAAACATATTTCATGAGAAAAAATACAAAATAAATCTAATAGTTAGTGGATGATGAAGTCATCAGTCTCATTTGCATACTGACCAGGGCGTGCACATAATTATAACTGTTTTGTGAAATTAAGCGAAACTTTAAAATGTCATAACTTTATTTTTACATGACTGGGCGTTGTGGCGTGCGCCTGTAATCCAAGCTGTGGGGAAGTTACAAATTGATGCAGAGGTTCAAGCCCTGGCCTGGTCACGTCTTTCGGATGTTGACGTTAAAGGTCGGTCCCAGACGTAAATAATCATATGCAGTAGAGGCGCACGGCCAATATTGGAGACTGTCTCCAATGTGGGAGATTATCTCCAATATCAGAGACTTTTGTAAAAAATTTGGGTATCCAATTTCAGAGACAGTCTCCAGTTTTGGAGATCAATTTCCTTTGTTTACATTTGCTGCAAAAAAAAGGATTACCTTGGCGGCAAATAAAAATGTGATAAGCAGATTCCTCATGAAAAATTACCCCTTTTCACCGTCTACTTTAAAAATTCACCGTCTACTTTTGTTTTGATAAGGATTTTTGTTGTCAATCACACACAAAACAAATGGGCTTCTGACCTCAGTGAGACAACATTTTGGGTGGAAAAAATCATGTTTTTGTTGGTGTTGTTTCTTTTGTCCTTTTGCAAAGCAAGTCTCCAATGTGGGAGATTGTCTCCCCTATTGGAGAGTCTCCCATATTGGCCGTGCGCCTCTACTGATATGATACCTAACCTGATTGATACACGTCTGACAAAACTCAAATACACACACACAGACACACATTACATCCGATTTTGATGAAATTTTCAGTGCAACATGTATGCTTGTTCACTTCAAGATGATGCCATGGATTTTTCTCTTTTTTTTATAAATCAACTTTTTGTTGGGGTGGACTCACTCAAACGTATTGCGAGGTTGGGTGGACTTGTCAGCCATTAACTTTGTTATTACTATTCCAATTTCTTTCAAACTTTTACTATTCTATGATTCTGTTTTCCCTATATGGCCAAGCCCAAGGTTGGATTCCCTTTTTATGTAAATCTCACTCACCACCATAACAAACATGATCAAGGACCACAGACTGGCCTGGCAAGGGGGCGAGGTCTCGCGTGCGTGGGGAATGCTGACGACGACGTGAATTGACTCAACTGTAGCACAGCTCAGCTGCACAGCACTTGGTGTTTGAGGTGAAATCCAAAATTCGTTTTTCAGAAAATGAATGCCATATATTAATAAAGAATGTAGTCAATAATCTCGAACAATCGGCAATATTCCCAGGCATCTATTCCGGTGTCAATGTCGTATTTTCTTGATCAAATCATCGGCGCATTTGTTTTTAAATCGCGCACGTAGTCAAATATTAATCGTATTGTGTCTTGAAAGGAAAAATAAAGTGGAAAAATAATGCGCTGGCAATACTCGTAATCAGCGGAGGGGACCAGGGGACATGCATGGGGGTGGGGCAGTAAAATATATTGCTGTACACATGCGTGGATTGCGTGACCCAAAAGACGCGTAAAGGTGTGGTGTTTTTTTTTTTCAGTTTTGGACGCGGGTTACACTCGTTAAGAAGCCTAAAAAACACATTTTTGGGGGCGGGATATGTCATCCGCGGGGTCAACCGTATTTAGGGTACGTTCTTTTTCCAAAGCTTTTTTTAAAGACTAGCCAAATGTGTTTCGGGTATGTTTTTTTTTCTCCGGGGCTCTTTTCTCCATCCTTTCTGAAAAGTGTTCGGGTTCTGGTAATAACCCTAATTGCACTGGAGGGGGGGGGGGGCATGCAATACCCATGAATTTTGTCTATTTAAAGCTTGTTGTTAGCAAGTAGACAAAAAAATTGTTTAGGGGTCATATTCTGGCGACAACTTGTTTAGGGGCCGAAATGTGTAGCCACGAAATACTTGTTTAGGAGGTTATTTTGCACACAGAGAAAAAGTCGTTTAGGGGGTATTTGGAAATAGTTTGGTCACGCATGTGTACAGCCAGGTCTTGTGAAATTCATGTTCAACTCCGATTTCTAAAAAAATTAAGAAAAAAAGAATCAAGGTCTAAGCAGGGGCGGATCCAGCCTTCGGGGGGGGGGCGGAACTTATTTCGGCCACATTTTCCCGATCGGCCGCTCGAAGTTGATTTTTGTTTGTTTCTTTGAAGGGGTAGTCCTAATAGTCACTTCTAAGCTTTATTCTTATAAATCAACATAAATATATAATAATATCATAAGCCTTATTAAAATAGTGCAAGCGCGAAGCGCGAGCTATCTTTTTCTGTGTAAAATGCTGAAATATTCAAAGGAGTCAATAACGGCTCAGTTGAAGAAACATGGAACACCTGGAAGGAATCGTTTCTGACATTATGTAATGAACACGCACCTATCAAAACAGCAAGAGTAAAATATAGAATATGCCCTTGGATGACCCCTGACATTATAAAACTCATCTACACTAGAAATTTTCTCAAAAGAAAGTCGGTAGCTTTTGATGAATATGAAATACGCACTGAATATTATGAAAAATATAAGAAGGCAAAAAACTGTCTTATCCGAAAGCGGAAACAAGAATATTTTCATGATGTACACAAGAAACAGAAAAATAATTCTAAGAAGTTATGGTCAGAAATGAATAAGATTCATTGGGTGTCGAAATCTGTGGACCCTAGTTGTAATATTGAATGTAATGAAATGAATGATTTTTTTATTGATACTGGTTACAATATCTCTAAATCATTTTGCAAAGAAAAATTAACGTTGAATCATCCATCATGTATCTATGAATTCAATTTTCAACCAATTGACTGCTCAAAGACGGCACTTGAACAATTTGGACTCAAATAGTAACTTAGATAAAGTTGATACCAAATTATTGAAATTAGCTGCCCCTTTTATTGCCCAATCCTTATGAGACATCTTTAACACTAGTTTAGATACGGGAATTGTTCCTGCTGACTGGAAAATTGCACGTACGACACCAATTTTCAAAGGTAAGGGTTCAAAAGACGAAAAATCTATTTACCGACCAATCTCAGTCGTTAGTCACATCCCCAAAATCATAGAAAAGGAAATACAATCTCATCTACTATCCTACCTCCAAAAGCATGACATGATTAATGTTGATCAATACGCATTTCTTCCGAACCATTCAACAATAACGTGCCTACATCGTGTCTTAGATGATTTCTATGATGCTTTAGATATGAAAGAAATGGTTGCTGCATGCTTTCTAGACATCTCAAAATGTTTTGATTGTGTAGATCATGGACTTCTTCTATTCAAACTCGAAAAATATGGAATTATCAATAATATGCTCACCTGGTTAAAAAACTATCTAAATGAGAGAAAGCAAGCTGTATTCTCCTAAAATTTTAAATATTCTGGGCAATGTTTGTGATCCTAAATAATTACTGCGAGCGCGAATCGCGAGCAGAAATTATTAATATACGTTTTGATCTGACCAAAAAGGGATCTGTTCACGACTTTGCAGTTAGCCATGGAGACCTTACATATTTCAACAATCAAACAATGCGAGCGCAAAGCGCGAGCTTAAAATTTTGACATTTTTACCTGAAGAATGGAAATCCTAAGCAATTTTTGTAATCGTGATAAGGATAAGTATATAACTAAACAATTGATGCGAGCAGGAAGCGCGAGCGGAAAAATTCGAGATTTATACCTAAAAATGGGGCACTCTATTCATGTTTTGTAAATCGTGAAAATGATGAGTAATTGGAAATCTTTCTACATTAATAATGCGAGCGCAACGCGTGAGCAGAAAATTTGTAATATGTTTGTAATTTGTATTGGATAATGATTTAAATAGAGAACAAGCTGCGTATTTGAGAAAAACATGCACGATCTAGAATCTGGGTATTCCTATACCTTTTTTTATTATGAAAATCAATAAAGCGAGCGCGAAGCGCGAGCTTAAAATATTTGATATTCCGATCTGAAAAAAGTTAATTTAAGCTTTGTATTTCAAGCACTTTGAAGGAAAATTGTGAGGTGGATATGGATCAGTTAAAAAAGCTGATATGTTTCAATATTATTCCTTTGAGTCAGTGGCGTACCGTGGGTCACGGCATTGGAGGGGGGGGCACCAGCAAAAAATTTTAGTCACTTAGTGAGCGCGCAAAGCGCGCTGTTGCCAGGTATACTTACCTAATAGAAACATTTAAAGGACAGTGCCATTAAACGAATACGTATCTCACTGATCAAATTATGCAAGCGCGAAGCGCGAGCTAAAAAATTGATATTCAGACCAAAAAACAGACATTATAATCAAATTTTCGTTATCATGATACGTACCTGTCTCGCTAAACGAACAATGCGAGCGCGAAACGCGAGCTGAAATTTGTGTATATATTGACCCCAAACAGGGATATTTTAAGGACTATATTTTAGGAATCCATTAAGAGTATACATATCTCACCATAGTCATCCAATGCGACTACCAAGTGCTTGCTGATTTTGTTAGTATTACATCTAAACACATGAAGCAATTGTAGTCATTGTAATCATAATTAACATACGCATCTCACTAATCAAATATTGCGAGCGCGAGCTTAACATTTAGGAAATTCAGAGCTGAAGAGGGACATCTTAAGGCTTGTTTGTAAGAATTCACGAAGACCATGCGTATTTCACTACCCAAATGATGCTAGCGCGAAGCGCGAGCTGAAATTTTTGTATATATTGACCCCAAACAGGGATTTTAAGGACTATTTTTTAAGAAATCCATTAAGAGTATACATATCTCATCATAGTCATATAATACGAGTGCCAAGCGCTTGCTGATTTTGTTAGAATTACATCTAAACACACTTTTTTATATTCAGATCAGAAAAAGGGACATTTTAAGGACTGATTTTAGGAATTCATGAAGAGCAGACATATCTTACCAATCAACTAATGCGAACGTAAGCACGGACAAGAAATGTTTTATTCTAAGACCTTAAAATGGGGCAATCACTTGAAGAAATTATGAAAAAGAAGCATATGTCACTACATAAAACAATAATAACTCGAAGTGCGAGGAAATATATTTGGTGTATATTGACTTGAAAACGGGAGGTTTTAGTACAACAGAATTATATATCTCGTTAAACCGACAATGCGAGCACCAGGAACAATGAAGACACAGGCCCTGAGCAAATTTTGTTTCATAAAGTTATGAAAAAAAAAATTCTTATGTAATATAACAGAACATAATTACATTTTAATATAGCATTATAATGAACAATGATTTCTTCTTTCCCACTACATTTCTCTTCCTTTCTCCCTCTTTTGAGTAGTTTGTTATAGAATTAATATGGAGATATACATAACTCACCAATCAAAATGCGAGCGTGCAGCGCTAGCTGATACGTTTCAGTGACAATGTGACCTGAATAGGGATATTTTGATAACTTTATGGAAAACAGGACAATAATAGGTACCTTACAAAATTAAACTTTGCGAGCGCGCAGCGCGAGCAGAAAATGGTAATATTCAGACCATAAAGCAGAAATTTTCACGGAGCACTTTTTAAAAATCAATTTGTAAATCAAACAAAATAATCAAAATTCGATTTCCGAGCTGTAATATGCTTTGTATATTTACTTTAAAATTTTGTAATTTAAGCACCATATTGAGCAATATATTTAAATCACATAAAAGCCAATGCGAGCGCAAAGCGCGAGCGAAAACCCCCACGATCGAGAAATAATAAGAAAAATACGATAAAAAGGGAAGAAAGGGAAAGGGTAATAGGTGATATTACTTTTAACTGCATTGTAAAAAAATATTACATACATGTAATTAACTTTTCGTACTAACACGGTCGAGAGTTTGTCGACTTTCGGTCGACTCATTACAGCACCGCCCTGACTATTTTCTTCTATTGCTCCACGCCTTTGGAACTCTCTCCCTTTTTCGCTCCATGATTGACAACATTGAACTCTTGAAATCGTCCCTCAAAACTCACTTATTTCAGCAGTTGTGTAGTAATTAACTTATTTGATGAGCCTGCGCCTATAGATGTTATATGGCGCAATATAAATGCTATGGATCATCATCATTGTTTGACGAAGAGCTGGATAACGAACATATCTCGCCACGTTTGGACCTCTAACAATATATGATTGCCGTAAGTCTCTAGTAATAACATTTTGTCGGCTTGACGCTTTGAAGATAATGATTTGTATTTTCTTCATTATTACATGTAAACCAGTAGTGTAATTACCTCCCCCCCCCAAAAAAAAAAAAAAAAACAGAGGGCACAACATTGAAAAGAAAGTCGTAAATCTTGGATTAAAAAAAAATGAAATGAGGTTTTGTAATTTAGTTTGACATAATACATTTTTCAAATATAGCAATGCAACTCTTTTTACTTTCCTTTTTCTCCATATTTGTCTTTTTTAAGGGGAATCCAACCCAAATAAAACTTTTTTAGGAAAGAGAAAAATCAGACAAGTTGAAAGGTGAAAATTTGAACAATATCGGACAAACAATAAGAAAGTAATGAATTTTTAAATGTTGTAAATATTGGTAATCACTATACCCATGGAGACTTCTAATTGGCCGCATATGTGATTTAAGGCAAGGACTACTCTTCAATTTACTCCAATACATCAAATAGCTGAAATGCCATTTTCCCCAAAAGTTTGATTTCAAATTATATTTTTCATTCATGAGAACATAAAGCAATATGCTACCTGGGTTATACTTAGATTACTGCCCCAGGGGAATGGGTACTCAAGAGAAATCCCTGATAGTTGAAAACATGGCCTATAGGAAAGTTGTCCTTGCCCCTTGTCATGATTTATTTACCAAGTTGCCAATTTGAAATCTACATAGTCTTAGTGATCTCAACTTTAAAGCAGCTATTTCTGTTTAATTTATTTTCTCCTTCCCAATACAACATTTTTTTTTGCCTTTTTGGCCAAGGCTGGTTTCCAATTTAACTATCCGAGAGACCTCTTAATGAGGGATCTGGTTTCATTAAGGACTTGGTATGGTAACAGTGCTCCGCAGCCAATCAAATTTAGTGTTTCGTGGTAGTCACAATAAGTTGATCATGATCGTAAGATTTATGAAGCAGGATCCAGATATACATCATATCAACTCTGATTATTGGTCTTCATGATTATTTTCTTTTTTTTTTTCGTTTTCGTTCTTCTTTTCATTCTCTTCTCCCTCCGTTTTCTATCCCCTTTTCAGTTTAATCATTCTAAATTCCATTCTCCCTCTCCTATCTTCTCCCTACAACAATCTGTTATCATACCTGTAATTGTTTTAAAGAGAGAGAGAGAGAGAGAGAGAAAGAAAGATATAGGGGGGGGGGTAATGGAGAATATTTACTTTTTCAGCTTTTGATATCTCTGATCTCACAATGGATTATCAAAGGGCCTCCATTAAAAGGAAACCACAACCCAAGAAGCGAAGCAACTTCATTGAAAATAGTAAGATGAGAGGAACAATTTAAAATAAGTTTCATCAAAATCGAAAATAAAATAAGCAAGTTATGGACATTAAAAAAGCCTTGCTGTATATTCTGTAAGGATCCTCAAATTGGCCAACATCCTTCATAATGGCTCCATTTGTTTTGTACACAAATTTTCAGATTTTCCCCAAAGCATTATCTTTTAAATTGCATCTTGCCTCCTTCTGAGCATAAGTCATGGGAAAATATAATTCACACCACATATGTCAAGGTCAGGAAGAGATAATGTGAAATAATTATGTAAAATAAAGAGGAAAATCTGAAAATTTGTGTATAAAACAAATGGAGAGTTGTCCACAAAATTAGCAATTTTGAAGCATGTTTGCCAATTTGAGGATCCCCATAGTAATTAAGTACAACAAGAAACTTCCATAACTCGCTTATTCTATTTTGATGAAACAAATTGCTCCTCTAATTTCATTCTTTCAGATAAGATTAATTTTCTCCTTGTATTTTGGTTTCCTTTAAAAGCTGAATAAATCTAATGGCAACTAGTTATATTATCGGTGACCGGTGAACGAAAAGTACAATCTGGGAAGGAAAACACACTTATTCTTCACTCATCATTTTAATGGGCAGTTGCAAGCCCACCCCCCAAAAAAACATACATAGAAACAAGGGAGGGGTCTGAAAATGTGTACCCCATCATTTCTTGACAATTAAGGCTCTGTTAAACCCAAGACACAAACAACAGCCCACACTGTAAAAAATGAAGTGCTAATTTAGCACTTACAGTGCTTGTATAGTGACTGCACTTCGGGTGCTGATTTTCTAGTTTGAACTTGAACTAGAAAATCAGCACTCGTATAGTGCAGTCACTATACAAGCACTGTAAATGCTAAAATAGCACTTCAGTTTTTACAGTGCACCCCACCTCCTAATTTTTTTGTTAATGGTGCAAAGTCACACGGGATTAGAACATTTCAAGTATTGTTTATGGGGCGTATACATTTATCAGTGTATGAATGGAGACACGCAGTAACAATGTAGTTATTCTTTTCAGCAATAGTCCATGCGAATAGTCATACTAGACAGTGACCTAAAATCTACTTATGATATTCAACGAATTTATCTAAATAAATGCACATGGGGAACGTTTTTTCATTTACTTTTTTAATTTCGACAAAGACTCATAATCAGGAGTCTGCATCGAAAGGGTGTTCTATCCCGGAGGGGCCACTTCCATTGACGAGTGGATACCATGCGCGACCACGGGGTCTTGAAAAGCACCCTAAACACGTATTTTCCATATTCTGAAAATGCACCCCTTAACAAGTATTGGCGTGTGAAACCCTACCCTTAACAAGTATTGAAAACAAATACTATTGGCAAGTATTCACAGAATTGAGCCCCTAAACAATTAAGTACAGCGATGTATTTTCCATATTCTGAAAATGCACCCCTTAACAAGTATTGGAAACAAAACGGTACTCTTGGCAAGTATTCCCTGAAATGAACCCCTAAACAAGTACAGCGATATTTTATTGTTATGTCAAGGGTCCGTCGGTCGTCGGTTTTACCTTTACACACCATTATTTCTACACCTCGCGCAAATCGGACTCTAAACACGTAGTGTTGGGGCAAAAAAGACATCCTTTATAAAACATTTTGATTTTGTTTTATCATCTCCGCATATTTGACCCTAAACACGTATATTTTTCCGAGCGAAATAGATACCCTTTTTTCAATATTTTTGTGTTTTTGACACCCTTATCACGTTACGTACGTAACGTGCCTTATCTTGAAAAAGACATCCTTTTTACGTGTTTTTTTGGTCGCGCATGGTATCCACTCGTCAATGTAAGTGGCCCCCCCGGGTGTTCTATTCAAGTTTATTGTCAAATACACAAAATATTGACGACAAAATACTATTATGATACATACAAAACATCATCAGACTTCCCAACTGACAAGACACGTAGAGAAGATTATATCAATCTAAAAATAATGATCACGAAGTGAATATTTCATATATTGACATTTTCACATCACCCACATTGTACGGGACAATTGAAAATGGTTAAATCATATTACGATTTTTTAAAAGATGCATAAATTTACAGGTTCAATTAACATAAAGATGGTAAAATGACAAATTTGCTTTCTGGTTGTGTTGCCACAGAAGTCATCATAAATTTATCTTCCACATTAAGTGGTTTGCTATTTTTTGTTTCATCTTAAAATGCCACAAGTTTGCATTCTTGTTCAACATATTTTACTTGTTTCATAGGATAAAACGGCAACGCTCAAAACTAAATTCAGTTTATTACCGATTACGCGCACCAAATGAGTCAAACTATGCAAATTAAAATTTATGAAATCTGTTAATATCTAAGCCTAAACAGATGAGACGAAATTTACTAAAGGAAATGAATTAATAATCAATTTGGAAAAAACAACATTTATTACTATTTAGAATGAGGTAAATGCATAACTAGTAGAGACGGATGTAGGTTTCCTCTACACATTACATTGGTAAATATTATTTCAACAATCTCTCCGACCTCACGTTCAGCATAATTAAAATACTATACATTTATTTATCAAAAACATCAGAACAAGGTGAAACTATATATACATCTTATATACAAAATAGTTCTGTTAAAAATCCCTCATTCATTCAGGTTCTTGTAATGAAAGAGAAATTGTGAGTTCACACGTAAAATTAATTCCGTTATTATAATCTAAACTTTAACTTTAATCGTGTTTTCTGTCTAAGCGTTTTCATCAGATGTGTGCGCATTGAGATGTAAGTAAAACCTCACACTGTATGGCCTTCAATGCATGGTAAAACAGCCGTGTTCATGCGACAGATGATAACTGTTAATACCGCCAACCAGATCAAGTTTAATATATTAATTACGGAACATAAATCTACGTGTGAACTCTCTTATAAAACACTTATGCAGATGCATATGCCCTTCTCACACTCGGGGAAACGTGAATACAAGCATTGAATACAATATGCGATTCTTTAAATTGAATATACTCTTGTTAAAGATGATACCTTCAAAAGTGTTTTCTCCGAGTTCATGGGGTTTAACATCTTTAATGAAAATATAGAGAGGAAGGGGCAAATTAAGAATTAAATTACACTGTAAAAAATGAAGTGCTAATTTAGCACTTACAGTGCTTGTATAGTGACTGCACTTCGAGTGCTGATTTTCTAGTTTAAATTTGAACAATAATATCAGCACTCGTAGTGCAGTCACTATACAAGCACTGTAAGTGCTAAATTAGCACTTCATTTTTTACAGTGTAACTACTTATTTTCTCAAAATGTTAATGAAAAGTATTTTTTATTTGCGTTTCAAATCAAGGGTAAGAATATACTAATATAACAATTTTGAATGATTGCTAGCGTTTTTGGAGTAAATACCAAATTGGTGTCTATTCGTGGCCAATTACACGATTGATAAGACGTCACTATGACTGGATATTCAATTAGCTTCAATTCTTATAATGATGGTAGCATATTTTGAACATAAGTATTCGTACGGTTGTTAAGAAGTTTACACAGTATGTTCCAAGTCTCAATGTTCACATTGAATTTTACCGTATTGTTTTGTTCCGAAATCGAGTCGCAGACCAAAGAGAGGTGGCCTTGAGTAAATGATAATACTTTGAGGGTTAAGTAATAATACCATCATGCATCGTAACACAATTATGAAAACCCTTTTTATTATACACTGTAATAAATATTGGGTAAAATCTTAACCAGCACGAGGGTGATTATGTGTCCAACCAATTTGGGGCAGTATTTTACCCAAATACAGTAAGGTTAAAAACAAACAGCAATTACTTTAAAATGGGCAAAATTTTCATCACACTGTCATCAAAGTTCTTTTTGAGGAATGTTCAATTTATGCTTTAGATCACTAACAATAACTTTCAAATAATCCACATCTTAAGAAATACAAACTCTGGAATATTCAGCCTTTGATAATAAGATGATTTTGGAAAAAAATAATATGGTGGAGCCCTAATCTGTCTAATATTCTGGTTATAGTTTATGCTTAAGGCCCACTAGTCTGTAGGAATTCTTTATGCCAATATTTGGACATTGCGCTACCATGAAACTGTGTCCATTAATTATTATGTATGCGTGTATATATATATATTTCTTTTTGGGGGAGGAGGGCAGTTTGATTGAGAGTAATATGACTCAATTGATATCAGAATATTTAACATCACACTTCCATGTGGAGTGTAGTCTAACCATAGATTCTGGATAAAAGATAATTTATTTTTTTAATATATTTTGGACAATACATTATCCACAAAACAAAATAAAAACGCATTTTAACCCGGGAATATCACCTATACCCATGCAGTAAGGAGGAGAATTTATGACTTGATACACTGGACTGCAACGGATTGAAGATCATCAGCGTTCATGAATCTGTGGTATTTCCAAAATGTTAATAGCGCCACCTGTTGTCATCATCATGTGCATTTGGCCAGCTGTCAAATTTCAGAGCTGTAAAATAAGGTACTGATATACAATCATTTGTGTAATGTTTTCAAAAGTCAACATCCCTCCAAAGTTCGTTGCTCGTCGACGAGGAATCGCAGCAACATCAAAGGTTCGTTGAGGTAAAATTGTTGCCATGGTTACGCTGTCACCGACGCACATCCTAGAAAATCGCTGGTAAAATGTCTGGGGTAGCCGGGATCAACTTGGTACTTCCCTTTGGCTATACGATAGTACTTCTTTCCTCGTAGCAAATAAGAGTTTCCTGTATATTATAAAACAAGAGATGGCAATATGGACATGAAAATAGTGTCATCTAGTGAAATAATGGATATGTAATTTTAACTGCCCATTTCCATATGTGTATGATATGTCCTTTTCTTTTTCTCATGGTACATTTTCAACATGTTAAAATCAGAAGAGATTTTAAAGTACTGTACAAAAAAGAAAAAATAATTTGAAAAAAAAAACGGGTAAGAGTATAGTTATACGACTCTCAGTAATGTCCTGCCGTTTGCATCAGTCTGCTGCTGTACTCAGGATTGGCCGGGGGTGGGGGGGGGGTGTTGTATTTGTTTCAAGCGTACTTTTTATTGTAAAATTTCACACAGTCCAATGTGCACCACATTCGTCAATTTCAATTTAACATACACCCCCTGAAGGAGAAGGGGAAAAAACAATGCCGTGTAATCAGCTCAGCAGTTTCACTCCTTCATCATTCTGTATTGAATCGCGAAAAGAATAGTAAAGTTTGGTGAATTTGAATAAGCATAACTCACCGTCATCATGGTGAAAAGCTGCCGTGACCTTATCCCCAAGGCCAGTGAAGACTTCTTCGATCTTCTTCGGATATCCTTTATCCACCACCTTCCTCCTCTCATCAAATCGCCAGACCTGGCCTCCTTTAAAGAAGAAGGTCTTGGCCTTGGTCTTTGACAGGGCAGCATCTACCCCCTTAGGGAGACCAAGCTCTGCTACTGGTCGGGGGTACCCGGGCTCCATCTGTGAACCGAAGTAAACCCAATACTTGGCACCTGCATAAAAAAGGCGAAATCGGTCAGTTTCAGTCGAAACAAACAAGTCAAAGAAATATATATATGATCAGCGAATTAACGAAAACGCCATTAAATGCTCTTGCAATTAATGTACATTCTTGGAACTGACAAGTGTACATGTTTGAAAAATATATCTATCTTCAACGAATACATAACGCATGAGCTGGAAAAGATAACTCAGTATTTTATCTTAATTTTATTTTTACCATTTTTGTAAACACTGATAAGTTTTCATTCCACTGACAATTTTGAATCAAATTGCTTTTTGATAGGCTGCATCAGTCATAGACAGAATATGACAATTCGCCAACAAACTCGCTTCATCCTTTGCTGGGACCCTTCACCACAGATCTTGACCTTCGATCCTATCCGACCTAGGAATATATTTTTTTTGTATACCACCCTGAAAGGAAAAATCCCTGCATTTGAAGTCATAATTCTGATGTTTGTGTCTTGATGAAAGAGTCACTGTACAGAGGTTTGACATAAATTAAAAGAAAAGGGCTAACCTAATATGGATAGATAGATACCCGATGGTTCCTCTCCTTTATAAATGATAATCCTTTTAACTTATTGAACTAAAGTCAATGTCAATTCATTTTGTCTTTACAGTCCACATATTGACGATCTACTAGCACCATACCCAAACATTTTTTTTTAATAGCTAGGAATTCATTAACATGATTAATATCGCAGAGGTGTTTATGTAGGGCCGGCTAATAGCGTATTCTTATAACTGGAGTGGCTAACATTAACTATTAACATTGTCTTAATCATATACTAGATTTACTGAATACTACATGTAGACAAGTCATACCAATTTACCTCTAAAGAAGACTGTCTTCCCGTCTCTTCTCTGATACGATGCTCTGATATTAGCAGGCAGATTGTACCATTTATCATTAATCTTACGACCGTCTTTAGGGGTTACCAGTAATCGGCGCCATGAACGCCAGTAAAATTTACCCTAAAAAGAAGCAAATAGAAGTACATAAGTAGTACTGTTACTGTATGTTCTCATCATGTCATTACAAAGCACTTAAAAGAAATATTTCAATCCCTTGCAGAAAAGGACAACTGGTTCTTTATAGAATTATATAAATCAATCACTGGCATAGGCCTATAGATGAGGGACATTGCCCCCCCCCAAAAAAAAAGTTCCAGGAACCCCCCCCCCCCACAAAAATGTAATAATAATAATAAATTGATTTTTGCCTCCGACGAAGATTCTGCTAGGATCGAAAGCTTAGGCCCCTTTTTGACTTTATAATAATAATAAATACATAAATGATGATAAAATAAAATGAAAAAAAAATGATTAAATAAAATGAAATAAAGAAATACAGAGAGATGGAAAAATAAAAATTATTTTCCAAATTATACTGCCAAAATACATTCCATATTAGCATTTTTTTTGCTGACTCGCTCTCTACTGATTTGCCCTATACGCCTTCAAACTACTTTTGTTCATTACGTCAGTAAAAATCTCACAGTCATTGGCCCAAACTCACAAGGGTGGATATATCATACAATCCACATTGATGGAATTGGCCCATTGTGTTCTGATTTAAAATTTGACATTTAATTTCTATAATAAGGGTAAAATCTCTTCTTTTATTCCAATCCATTGATATCATTCAACCAATCAGGTAAGGCAGATTACGATCATTCAAAACGGAGGCTTGCCAGAAAGGATTTGTGCAGAAACTCCAGCGTGAATGCGTGTTCTCATTTAGATATGTTTAGAGATGGTATCAAAGAAATCTAAAGAACGTATGAAAATTGCAATTTAATTGAATTTCTCATAGAAATTCGCCGAATCCCAACAAATATTAGCCAATCATCATCATGGGTATATCGATCGGCGTATAGTCTAAATGGGTCCCGTATTAATACCAAAATAATCATTAAGGAATAAGGCCGAACGAAATAGGGGTTTCGGAAGGGGGGGGGGGGGAGGGAGTTGCTCACTTCCCTCTGGGAAAGTACAGTGTAAATAGCCAAAAAAAGGAAAATATCGACCGTTTTGGAATGAAAAACTCTTTATCATTCTCTCTTTTCTTGGGGAGGCAAAATAATGTCGATCCGTTTGACGTCCATGGTTAACAGTTTTTGTCGTCGATCACCAGATCTTTGACAAAGTGCCACCCCACCTCCCCATCAGATAGGCTGTAACTTAGGGTTTTAAGTACGATCTCACTATACATACCTTGAATGTATAGATACTGCCACTTATTGAAGTTACTGCGCTGTACCCTGATGTGCAGTAGGATTTCTTCAGAGGCTGTCGTACTAATGTTGATTTAGGTCTTATACCCTGGTCTATTCTTACACTAGGTACTTTAGGATTGGTCTTCGTGCCTGCATCAAGCATCACAAAATAAATATTGTCAGAAATTTTGAAATCTGATGAATAGATGAATATATTATAACATTCAATTGTATGATTAGCATGGTTATAGACACACAGAAGAAAACAATATAGATCATTCGAAAACAGGGCAGAAGTCGGATAGGACGACGGGAGATTCAAATGACAGAAATCGATCGATCTGCGCGTGCTCAGTTGCTCCGTCCTAACCGCGTTCTATTCTGTTTTCGAAAGCTCCCTAGTGAGTTGCATGCGGAAAGCGACAAAATGATCTCGTTTTCATATGAAACATAAAAGCACATTTTGTTTGCCTGACAAAATGATGGTCAGATTGTTTACTAAAATATTAGTCTATAGCAAAGAAGTGGCAGTGATGCAAAGAGTTATATTCGTTAGTATAATGAGATAATATGTTATGCATTTAAATAAACAAACTTCGTTGCATATATCACGGACAGCGGGAAGGGTAAGGGCGGCAGGAACCCCCAGATTATCATTGTTCTTCTGACGAGAAAAGGCGGACTAAACACAAAGAGGAAAAAATAAAGAAAGTAATTAAAGATTAACCTACAAGCTACAGAAAAAATGGATGGGTCAACGAATAATAATATACAGCGCCGCTACCTTTAGCTTAATGTATTCCAACCTTTATTCCAAATCTTTTTTGGGGCAGTGTAGGCCCCTTCCCCTTCATAATGGTAGGCCTACCTCTCTGTGCCACCTTTATTGTTGTTTAAAAATACTCCCCCAAAAATTAATAATTGACCACGCGTTGATAGTTTATTAAAGTTGGTAACATCGTTTCGGGATAACCATTGTTACTGACAAGCATAAACGTTAAAACAAGAAACGTGCTATTTTTATCATACTACACTTAAAATGATTTGAAAAAAAGGTTAAATTCGTGCAGTTAGATTAAAAAAATAGGAGATGTTATAGTAGTAACCATAAATATGGAAACAAATCCATTCGCGGCAAAAGTAAAAATAAAGTAGACTATTTTCGCAGGTTAATACAAGACTGAAAAATTGATCGGGGCGTATGTTGATTCATGCGATTAAGCACACAGCCATGAAAAAAAGAAGGGGATATTAAAGGCATTGTGACGACCAGAAAAGGGAATAGCAGCTGAGTTTTCTCAAGATTTATTGAATGAGTTGCGAATATTGTTGTTTAAAAATGAAATCGATTTTTCGGACAGAAGCAAATCATTGAATCAATATATTTTGCTAAGAACCAATGATATAGCGTAGCAATTTATGATCGCTTTGGTAATACTAATCCTCTGATTGCTAAAGCAAAATTATTGCATGAACGAGTACAGATATAAAGTAAATAATAGTCAATGAAAGAGAATGTATAAAACTTATGTGCGGTTTTTTTTTTTGGGGGGGGGGTGGGGGTATCTGACAAAAAACATACCAAAAGAAACACCCAAAATAAAACAAAACAAAACCTCATAACATTTGGACAAACCATGGTATGAAAAACGCTCAATCTCAATGCAAATCAAAGAAAATCGGTTAAAATATAAAAAATCAGTTCGAAATCACGCAACGGTTGCAACGAAAATGATGCTGGCATGGAGTCCGGTAAATATTCCGTGATTGCTTACGTTTTTTGTTACGTTTTCGTGGTTTACGTTTACGTGGAGGTGGGTTTGGATTAGGTCCTATAAAGAGAGACATAGCAGAATGGTGTAATGAAATAAGACAGTTAGAATTATGTACAAGAAATGACACAGTAACAACAATGACAACAACAACTACATCTACAACAACAGCACGAATACATAACAAGGAGACAATGTACGCGACAGATCTGTATTTTAATGCCATTTAAGGAAGTGAATAAACAAAAAAGAATTGATCGCATGATGCGTGATGGTGAATGAAGAGGGATGTATAAAATGTATTTACGAAAAGTGGTGACGATAAGCCGATGTTACTTGGTGACCTGTCAAACGGTGTATATGACATTGCATTAGAAACATGAAGAGCGCCATCTCATGTAGGTATTTAATACCCTTTTTACACACGCTAAAATTTCCTTAACCCCGTACTATAGGTGGGGCTAAATTGCCATTTAGCCCCACCTATAGTACGGGGTTAAGCTTAGCCCACTTTCTTTTTACACAGCATTTTTGCAAAGTGGGCTAACCCCACCTTTAGTACGGGATTATTTGGCCCTGCAAAAAAGCAGGGTTATCCCAGCAATTGCGGTGCTAAGAGCGATAGTACGGGGTTAAGATCGCTAGTGTAAAACGAAAGTGGGCTAAGCTTAACCCCGTACTATAGGTGGGGCTAAATGGCAATTTGGCCCCATCTATAGTACGGGGTTAAGGAAATTGTAGCGTGTGTAAAATGGTACGAGTGAAGTACTTGTACTACGAATGATCGACAAAAACCACTAGTCCGGGGTTAGCGAGTTTCGTGTGTGAAAAGCAAGCATTCCTTATCCGGGGTTAGCAATAACAATTTGGCATGTGTAAAAAGGAAAAAAAATAGTACGGGGTTAAGGATAGTACGGGGTTAGCGATAGTCCGGGGTTAAGAAAATCCTGTGTAAAAAGGGTACAAGATAGGTCCCAGGGACCCATTGGCCGGTATTCTCAAAGGAGGTTTAGTTAGCCCGGGTTAAAATTTAAACCATGGACTAACTAAACCTCCTTTGAGAATACCGGCCAATGGTTACATCGCGGGTTATGTAAGTGTACATACTGTATTCTGTATGGGGCAGCCGAATGGTTCGGGAGGGGGGGGGGGGATAGACCATATATGAAATTATTGAAAACAAGTGGAGCGCCTCTGGCATTCTCGCCTGCATTACGCGATTCAATATAGCAGCAGTGCTGACTTTGACTACTGTTGAATAATTGTTCACAAAACACACCAGATAATACTGCGTTCATTTACCCTAAATGACATTTGACCTTGATCATGTGACCTAACACTTGTCAGTCAAACTTGATTACCCCTATGTCCAAATTTTAATAAGCAATATCTATAAACTTTCAAAGTTCAACAAATACCCCCAACTTGGCGAGTTGGATGTTCAAGCAGGATGTTCAGTAATACTTGATTAACATTATATCTAAGCTTCATGAACTATATAGGTCCATATAATTTTAAGTTATAATGTCATTTCAAAAACTTAATCTTCGATAAGATTTCAAAGTTAACGACGCCGCCGCGGCGCGCCGTCGTCGGAAAAGCGGCACCTACAGTCTGGCTCTGCTATGCAGGCGAGACAAAAATGGGGATGGAGGCTCAAGGGGCTGAACAGCCCCCCCCCCCTCCTTCCCTGAGACTGCCCCTGTTCTACAGTAATCTGGATAAAGGTCCAACGGCGAAATCATCACTATTTGTTCAGTATTATCATTATTCATGTGTGATTTTACTTTTGAAATTATAAATTCATGTGTGATTTTACTTTTGAAATTATAAATTTTATCGCAAACGATCACTGCAGAGTTTGTCCCAAAATGATATACATTATTATATATATATATATATAATATTGTTGTATTATCTCATGATTGCAGAAAAATATTTCATATTAGCATGATGATAATAATTACCATACAGAGCTTGGATCCCTCTGACGTCATCTTCAGGTAACTCAAAGTTTCTCATAAAATGATAATGAGGCCACATAAGTGCATCCGGATCATTCGAGTGATCCAACCCGAGGGCGTGGCCTATCTCGTGAGCTGCCGTCTGGAAAAAATTGTAGCCTGATCAAATAAATGAAATAATAACAATACAAAATATTATAGAATTCTTTGATTGCCATAATGGCGTCATCTATACTAATCAACATTTCGAGAATAATTTTGAGCAATTTTCATTTTGAATACATTATTTTTTAGGGGTCGTAACTCCATAAAACAAAGAGCAAATCGAGAATGCTAAGTAGTGTTGGTGATGGTGTTTTATAGGGTAAACTGGACTGCCTATAACCTCAGTGCCAGACATTGTTGAGTTTATCCAACACAAAATTCGCTTCAATTTGGTGTTCATGTATTATACAATATTTATTTCAACACCCGGGTTAAATCGGAAGTTATACCTCTGCGCGGGTAAAATATTCATTGTCATTATTATTGCACCATTAAGGTAGATTGTTAAAAAATATCCAACGTCTTGGTAAATATAATTATCTTTATCTATGATTGAAGAATCAGTCATGTTTCATCTAAAACAAACAACAACTAATTCTTTATTTATTTTCATATCTAAATTATCATTTTGCGTCATATTTGAATACAAAAAAAAAATATTTTAGGAGCCGTACTGTAACGAATTATAATGGAAATCTTTCAGACGGAGTTTAAGCATCTCATCGGGATCTTCTAAATATGCAGTGGAATGTAATTCACCTCTATCATCGTTTCCAAGGGTGAACACGTCGTCGTCATCGAAATGGATGTCGCCGTTGACTTCGCCCCATCCGCTCTTGGGCGAGAAGGCGTGGGCAAGGTCACCGTTGGGCCCATCAAATATCGGATGCTCGAGGTCGTGCGAGTGACGTCCCTTAAGGAAAGCTATCCTGACCATGGCCTGGTTGACTTGGTGACCGTGGAGCTCGGTGAACACGAGAGGCGTGACGTCGCTCCAGACTTCGAAAGCGCGTTTTACCGTGCTCCGAAGATCAGAGAGTTTGATACCCCCTCGCGTTGGGAAATTTACTAAGCTGCAGAAGAGAGGGGACATAACGGATCAAAATTTTACTAGGATTAGGAGTGAGAGAAAATAGTTGCTAAAAAAGCGCATTGATCATTCCATACAATATTTCATATATACATATACAAATGCTTGATGTGGTTAATTTGTGTCCGGTGTAGCGGCGAATCCGGTGCTAGGCAGATACGGTTCTAGGAACACTATAGCTGCCAGCTGATCGCGTTCCAACTCCGGAGGATTCAGAACCAATATCTCTCCGGTAGATATCGTCCTTGCTATCGTTTCTCGATCTGCATGCACACGGTACCCATTTCCTTCAAAATTAAATAGGACCTTCAATGTTTTTATTTATCTATCTTAATAGGAAAATAAATAAGAAGAAAATCAACCCGGGGCAACCCGTCATATATTGGTTCCGAGTAAAAACCGGTATCAGCCTTTAAGAACGATACCATCCGGCGGAACCAGATCTGCCGCTACACCGACCGAAAAATTGTTAAAAATAAAATCAACCATAATTTTGCTTAAATTGCATCCGAGTGTTATGAACAGTCACAGCTTATTATGAGAAGCTACGATCGTGTGGATCATGCGGATAGTGGCAACCTTTTAATAAGGATATAAGAACGCTAATTACACATTAAAAGCTTCCAGACAACACAATTAGATAGAGGGGACAGTAAACCGATTGCATGTTGGGCTTTGATCTGTAAGAGGGATCCAAAAAGTGACCGGCTCTCAAAAGTTCAGACAAGGATAACTTCAGAGTTCAAGGAACTTTGGCCACGAGAATGGTTTCGGGGAATCGAAATAGAAGAAAACGATTTCTGGGTGATTTGTAATCTGTGCTCTTTCTCCGAAGATGACAGAAAGAAGTTTAAACTGTGCTATATACCTTCTGGTTGATTTGTTTTACATGCGTTTCTGCTTTCTACCCTGACCACGATTAATTTAGGAAGAAGATTGCACGCCAGTCAGGGCACAGCTGCGCGAGTAAAAATAATTTAATAACTGATTACAAAGTGCCTGTATTAAATAGTTCGGTCCCATGGGCAATTAATTCAGTGTTCATTAATGTGTTCAGTGAACCTTTCGCACACGGTCGCCCCCAGCGAGAGTGAGAGTCCTTTGGAAAATATGAATTTATTTATGCGTTTCCTTCTCTTAAATGAAATTATTTTGATATGGTGATAAAGACAGGAGGGTGGGTCGTGGCAAAGATCAAATTACTAGTCAGGGTTATATTAATGAGTGGTGCAACAATTGGATTATTTGGTGATAAATGGTAATTTGTATGGGAGAATATGCAGGTATAGCATGTGATACCGCGAGGCATTGGGAAGTGGGTCGAAGGTGAATAAGGTGAGGGGAAATAACATAGAGTGACAGAGAGATCGAGTACAGAGTAAGAGAAGGATAAACAGCATGAACATGGACAGCCATGCACATCCATTATATATTGTATCATTACTTTCCTCCCACTGGTAGTAAACAGAATGAAACTTTAATTTTATGGTGAAAATACAACCGAGTTCGATATGGCAGTATGGAATATTGACTGCTCTTTAGGGTAATAGAAAATACAATCCCCAGACCAAAGACCGCGGAAAATAGTAAGCATGTAATCTTAATATCAATGAGGGCCATGGTTATAACTATTGCCCGACTGAAAGTGCAGTCAGTATTTGTTTTACATAATATACGCTTATCGGTATATAACACACTTACTTCTGACAAGTTAACAATGATTAACAATAAACCCCAACTTCGGAAGTATGGATTAAAATATAATTTAAATTCAGATCAATATTTAAGCATTTATGCTCTCAAAGGGTCTCGGTAAATATGAGTATAGAAGCAAAGAATATGCCTACCCCATCTAAAACTAAAATTAAACTTGGCCAGGAGATTCCCGGATGCAGATGATCCCACCCAATCCATCATCAGGCTAACTTCTTGAGATGGGCATCAGTTCGCACGTTCAGACTCGATAAAGATCTTATTTGACCACGGAGAAGGCGGGATGGTTTACCCTTGGAGATGAGCTACTATTACTGTGTAATGTGAACGCTTCCGCCCCAAAAAAGGGTTCCAGATGTATATAGTAGGTAAAGACTTGTGGGGTACAGTATACACTTGTTTACAGTAATGGGACGTGAAGTTCAAACTAAGGAAAGAGTCTTAAATAGCTCAGAATAAATATGGATAAACATCGAATCCATATTTTTCTTGCTCATAACAACTACAGGAGCCGATAGTGGGGGTGGGGTGGAGGGGTTGGGCAAACGTAGACTAATTTAAAAGACTCAGAGAGATGCCGCCTAATTCGAACCTGGACTTTGTGGTTCATAGAACAAAACTTCGAAAGCCTCCAAAACGTCTAAAGATAATGTATCACCTGTCTTCACCACCATCACCATCACCACCACCACTACCACTTTCCCCTTTTGGAGGCATATACCACCCCTATTAAGATTTGAAAGCTTTTATTTATCATAATAATATTTACAAATTTATGCTAGCAAAAATAATACAACTTCATCGAAATAATGATATAACATAGACTTGTAGTTTCATTACTTCATCACTCAGATGGCAATATACTTTGCACCCTTCCCCTCAAGTTAGCTATTAGAAAATAAATATATCCACCGCTTTCCTATAATTAATATAATTAGTGAAGAAAGTCGTTTTCCTTCCTTTAGAGAGTAAAAAGTCCCTGATGTGCCCCTCCTCAACTGTGATAACCAACACACTTTGCACTTCTTAATTTAGCATGTCTAGTCCAAATGCTGGGCCCTTCGAGATATTTTCCCCGCCATGCACGGCATGCACTTTCACTGTCATGACTGAGTTCCATCCACTGCACGCTTTTCCTCCACACTGCACACTAAAATCTGAGGGCCAGCATCTGGACTATATTCTTCATTATTACCATGATTACCTGTACGTTATTTGACTTGTGTCCCATTTATAACGTCCATCTGCGATGTCATACCGTCGAACACGATGATGCTCTCCTCTCCCCGCCCTGTTCTCCAGCGTCTCGTTATGTAACGCTTCTCCGAGGTCTGGATAACCGCATCTTGGTTCCCACATCACACCCCTCGTCCTCCCATCCAGCTCCCCTGTGACTGGTATCTTGTAGAACTCTTGGAACCTTGAGATCGCATCAGTAACGACCGGTACATCTTTTTCGGGTTCGAAGGTGAACTCGTAATTTTTTGGCGTCACATAGCCGTTACGTATGAGGTAGTTATATTCCTTGGTTGGAGAAAATAGACATAGACAAAAAAATGAATATATATTTATAAACAAATTTAATTAATGTTCATCGAAGCATAATAACGCAGGGGCCGCGGAACGGTTTTTAAAGTGGGGGGGGGGGGGGCTGACCATGCTAAAAATCACAATCATATGGTCAATTTTAAGTTTTTGTACACGGTTTTGGAAAAAAGTGGGGGGCTGAAGCCCCCCAGCCCCCCCGGTTCCGCGGCCCCTGTAACGTGTATAACATCCATGGCATCATGGTTTACATTGTAAAAAATGGTGTCAAAACTACATCACTGGTGATTTTCATTACAGATCGAACATGCGATCTTAAACACATAGGAGTAATGCCGAAAATTTGTTTACAAATTATAATTTTCTCCTATTAAAGCCTCTTTATTTACCATAGATCACCAATGTTTACAGAGGACTACATTAAGCATTTTAAAGTTCATTATGTGTTAGTTCAACACCAATGTGTTTGTTTTATAACACATTTGTTGTTATTCTAGCACCATTTGACCTTATGTTCAAACTCCATGGAGTATATTTTTAACACCAAAGGGAGTGGTCCCCGTAGAGCTCCGACTGGTCATGCTGGTGCTGTTGTTGTTGTTTACACCTCAGTTTGGCAGTGTAATCGTATTCAGAGTGTTGCATTTTGACGGAGATAACAGACAAGGATAAAAAATACAGATTGTACTAAACACTAACTGTTCCATGAAAGAATAATGGGTTCCATGACATTTGCTCCGGCGATAATTACTCCGCTCTAAATTTCACACACTAATCGAATCGAGCATTCAACTCAGGGTTGAACACTATACCTATCCTAAATCCCTATTCTAACCCTAACCCCGCATCTTAGACGAAATAAAACCAAGGGCAATTGTCGCAGGAGCAAATGTCGTTTCACAAAATAACGATAATGGAATCATTAAAAACTATTGTATTATCATGAATTCGGATAACAATCTTATTCGCGAGCTCATCAAGATATCCATATCCATTGTTATTTTAAAGACACGCAATAAAAAGAAAATTGCATTATTTCTAAAAATGAATACGATTTCTTGTTAACTGTATATTTCCAATATTTCAACGGAAGGGGGGGGGGGCGACGTATCTATGATTTCACAAAATAATGTGTTTCTTTGGATCCCAGAAGAGCATTCGGTCTAAGATAAAAATGAATACTTGATTTCCTTCATTTTCATGTTTAAATCGCCATCAAGTTATGACTCATACATGCAAGACCAATATTCGAATTTGAAATCAAATTGCTTCTCTACAAAAGTGAAAGAATAAGGCCCCATCCTTTACTGTAAGAAAAAAATAATATTCATAAACCTTTTAAAAGCCACACTAGGCTAACCCTTCCTTCTTTGTTAGATAATGTACCTGATTACCCGACTTCCCCGATCAAGCCAACTCGTTTGGCTCAAAAGCTATAAATAACAATCGGAGACAACAGCAGCCAAACAGGTAAAACAAAGAAGGAGAACAAAATGAATACTAAATTGAAATAATCAATATGATTATGATCTCGGTGACAGGCCGAAGAAAGACATGGCGTAAAATAGCAAAACAAGTTTGGTTGGTGACTAGCGATATTTTTGCAAACAAAAGGCAACTGACTCGCAGTAGTTAAATGTATTGTTTCGTGTGTGTATCTAACATGTTCGATGCTTGTATTCGATGAAATTAATTGTGAATGAATTTTATTTATGTAATGAAATCAACAATCGGCATTGTTTTCCAAAATTATTTGACAAAAGAGTTAAAGCCTTCGTGTTACAACCTCGTAAGGTTTGATAATGAAATTGTATTATTCTAAAAGGGTTTATCATGGCTATATTTGGTTGTGTACACCCCAAAGTCCCCCTTCTTGAATAGGCGATAAAATAAACAAATTTGAAAGTATTTATTTTGATATGTTTAGGTGCAATTTGTGCACTGTCTTGATTGGCAGTTTTGTGTGTGTGTGTGTGCATCGCCTTTTCGAAGTGGGAGCACCTCCCTTCCCTCTCCTTTTCACTTTTTGGTAGAAAATTCCTTCATCTATTTTGTTGTATGTTTGAAATAAATGAACACATACATGATTTGAATCATTTAAAATGAATACAAAATGCAAAAAAAAAAAAAATAGTATTAAAAAAAAAGGGAGTGGCACTGGGGCCCCAATAAGTAAAGATCCTGGGGGCAGGGCGGGGGGGCGATCGCCCCACCAATGAAAATATTGGGGGGCAAACATATCGTTTTGCCCCCCCCCCAATAATTCCGCATGTGCAAAAATACAATAAGATTGTAATGTTACACAGAAATCAGCAAGTGAGATTGAGATACACAACTCGTTCTTCATTTAAAATCGCGTGCTCAAAATGTCCGTTTCTCCAATTGTAATGTAAAAGTTTTCAGCTCGCACTTCGCGCTCGCATGATTTCTTGAGCAAAAACCCATACTTTTCATGATTAAATAGGTGAATAAAATGTCCCGTTTTCAGTTCTAAACCTCAAAAGAACTCCCGCTTCGATTTGCAATAATCTTTTGTTGGATATATATCTTGTTCTTTTATTAAAAACGTCCATTAAACTGTCATTTTTTAAAGATCGAAATATCAAAATTTTCAGCTCGCGCTTCGCGCTCGCATCTATTGTTTTTTTAGATACCTGTCTTAATCATTGGTACCATAAATGCTTAAAATATCAAGCTTTCAGTTCAGAATATAAAGAAATTTAAGCTCGCTCTCAGCACTCGCATTATCTGTGTAGTGAGATATGTATTCTCCTCATGAGTTACTACAATCAAGTCCTAAACAAGTACCTTTTTCCTGTTTTCAGGACAGTATACTAAACAAATTCAGCTCGCGCTTCGTGCTCGCATTTATTTGTTGGTGAGATATATGTCTCTTTCTCATGAGTCATATATATAAATATATATATATATATATATATATATATATATGTACATGTATGTATATATATATATATATATATAGGCCTATGTGTGTGTGTGTGTGTGGGTTTGTTTGTTTTGTGTGATCGAGCGCCTTTAGAACGTTGATTCATGATTTTGCCCCCCCCCCATCTGAAAAATGGATCGACGCCCCTGTGATGTAGGAGTTACTAACACACTAAAATTGTGAGTCTGTGTGGTCAGAATGAACTTTATGACAGAGCTGCTGGGTTCGAATCCTTTCAACAGTCTTTACTTCACTCGACAAGCCATATATCAGCACTCGCATTATCTGTGTAGTGAGATATGTATTCTCCTCATGAGTTACTACAATCAAGTCCTAAAGAAGTACCTTTTTCCTGTTTTCAGGACAGTATACTAAACAAATTCAGCTCGCGCTTCGTGCTCGCATTAATTTGTTGGTGAGATATGTGTCTCTTTCTCATGAGTCATATATATATATATATATATATATATATATATATATATATATATATATATATATATATATATATATATATATATATATATATATATATATATATATGTACATGTATGTATATATATATATATATATATATAGGCCTATGTGTGTGTGTGTGTGGGTTTGTTTGTTTTGTGTGATCGAGCGCCTTTAGAACGTTGATTCATGATTTTGCCCCCCCCCCCCAATCTGAAAAATGGACGCCCCTGTGATGTAGGAGTTACTAATACACTAAAATTGTGAGTCTGTGTGGTCAGAATGAACTTTATGACAGAGCTGCTGGGTTCGAATCCTTTCAACAGTCTTTACTTCACTCGACAAGCCATATAGTTACACGTGACGTTAGGATTTCTAGACGCGTATGTTGGGATGATTTTTACCACACAAAGGCAATGAAATATAAAATGTTCAATTAACTATGTAAGTTAGTGAGGGAGGGGGCAGGTGCCCCCGGGCACTGCCCCGGGAATTTGAAAACGTACATACTGGAAATTTTCACAAAATTCAACAAATGTGTGCATGAAATCCTTCAATTTCACTTTAGAAAATGCAAAAGCGCCTTCATTACAAGCTCGGTCGCTTCGCTCCTTCGCTTTCAAGTTTCTTAGATTTTTTTTAATAGCTCCTTGCCTCCTTCCAGGGGGGGGGGGGGGTGAATTGGCGTACGACCAGGACCATGTGGACTAAGCCCACACTATTATAAACATAAAGGTTCCACTATTACGGGCAATCACAGTTAAAAAAACTCACATTCCTACAACACAGGGACCTCCAATGAACTTTCAAAATACGAATGACGAGACTCCGCTGTCATCGTGTATGCCACATAATATTTGTTTTCAGAGACGAAATTCGATCTTTGGATTTGAAAACTTCTCAAATACCATATCTAGGTTTGAGATTCAGAACCCCGGGAACGGTAAGTGATGAAGAACGATTTGCACTCGGGCATGCCTGGCAGCAGACAAGTAGTTCATCGTCGGGATTGATCTTATATGACTAGAGGGCAGTTTGTATGAAGTGACGTCATTATCGTACCATGATATACAATATACAAACTTAATAGATGTGTTTTGATCTATTACTATGAGTAATACCAGGATGACCTCGCTGCAAAACTATTCTAATTAATGCTGTTGTTAGGAGTATTGTTACGATTGTGATTATCATCGCTAAAAATGCGAAATCCCACTGAAACCGCTGGAGAATATAGCAAATATTACTGCTTGTTCGCTATGCTCGCTCGCACACAAACACCCATCTTATAGTTAGAATGTCTCATTGAATGATATTGGGGTTTAACTATAACTTTCAACTGTGAAATCCTAAGAAAATAGTTTTTACTTGAGGAGGGAAATGCCAGATTTTACACTCTCATGAGGTTATACAATCCCATGTTGCTCTAAAGGGGCGCCTATATGCGAGGGAGCGTCGCGATTGAGCTAGGAAATTTACACGAGCCCGGTTAAGGAAAAAAATAAGTGAAAACCAAAGAAGTCTAGGGTGTAAATTTTAGTTATTCAATAAAATATTGCATTAGATAATGAACCGATGTATTATGTAATATAAACCAACCTTGAAAAAATATCACTTATGCATCTGATTATGGACAGTTTCAAAATTGAAAATATGTTTTCAGAGGAAAACGTGCCATTCACCAAATTAAATATTTTGAGCAAAACATAATTGCATTCATTTATACATGATTATGGTCAGTTTTCAGATTGGAAAGCTAATAGTGGGAGGCTCTGGTTCACTTTTATTATTTATGAAAACGTTCATTCATACTGATCCATTGAGGCATTTAACATATTTCACTTAAACCTGTCGATGGAGGGCTTCCAAATTTGAGAGTTTATTATTTTGAGGAAACTTTTTTTATGATTCATCTCAGTTAACGGACATATGCAGCAACATCCAGCAATACATTAATGTTGCTGAGAGATTAGTAATCCTTAAATTTTACCCAGAATATCTTCTGGGGGGAACCAATCCCTTGATCATTTTGATGTCACATAAGTAACATTATGACAGGTCGTTAACATGGATATAAATCGTTTCTTGATCGAATCTCATTCAACGGTAGGTTCAACCCCATCGCGCATGAAGTGTTGATGTATTTTTCTTGAGATGAAACGTAAGAAAACATGTGACGATTACGACTAGTTTCTGTTTGGGGAGCCGGTCTAGAGAGAGGGAACTTGATAGGGGAAGGTGGGTGTAGGAGGCCATGAACCTGGGAACAGGAGATACCTGTGCACTTTCACTTTGAGGAGATGAATCATGGATGATAAAGAAGCCATCCTACAATACAGTGGCGTACGCAGGGGGTGGTTATAGGGGTTCAACCCCCTATTTTTTTTCATGCCCAACCCCCCTTAATAGTTCAAAACCCCCTATATAGAATATTATTTTGTTGAAGACCCTTTTTTTTTTGAGGTACGAAACGACGTAAAATTTGTGGCGAAAACTTTTTTTTTTTTTGGGGGGGGGGGGAGGGAGGGAGGGGTAGGAAACGACCTAAAGCTGGTGGTGAAGATCTTCTTTTTTTTTTTTTGGGGGGGGGGGGGGTTGTCAACATTTCATTCAGCTTGAACCCCCCCCCCTTTAAAAAATCCTGCGTACGCTACTGCTACAATAGGCAAGCTTTAACATGAAACATTTCGTGAACTTCTTCATGTTCTTCGTGTATCAAAGATGTAAGTGCAATAGACCCTTGTGTGTACTTTTACATCATTCCACAACCTATTACTATACAAAGTAGGTAGCCGAGTATTCAGCTCACCTCTGCCTGAATTGGTATTTCAGTTAGCGAATAATGATTGGATCAAAATGATTATCAACAAACACATTTGGTGCAATGTCATAACATTTTCGAAATAACTGTTAAACTGTACCCTATGCCAATATTGAAAGTCTTTGTGAAATCAACTCCAGAACAGGAGGGGGTTTGTTTCACAAAGTCATGATGAAATGAAAACGTTTGCATATTAAACACGCACTCTCATTGAAAGGGATTCCAGGCTGAAAAATAATAGGATTAGAACAGATGAAGAGACATCAGACGAATAAAATACTGACAGTTTGATCAAAATCGGACGAGGAATAACGAAGCTATGACATTTTATTTGCATTATTTGCATTCTTCCGATGAACATTAATATTCAACGAGCAAACTGATGATGTCATTGTTCTTTTGTATTGTATCATAGAAAATTATGTTTATTAAAATGTTGTCCTCCAAAAAAAAATAGGATTGACTAATGATTTAATAATGCACTAGATATTCATTGCTGCAACCTATTTTTTTTACAAGGGAAACATAACATACCCAAGGCATATATGGGAATATTAAATATTTATGATTTTATGAAATAACATACGAAAAATGAAAGTGGGGACATATACTTGATCATCAACCGACCTAATGAATATTCATGACGAAGTGCATATAAGCGTTTTAACGAAATATTGCTTAATATAATAAATTATTCAATAACTTCATAACAAATCTTGTCATCAAACTTTGATGAAATTTTTATCATTTTCTCGATGAATTTTACTCTGTTAGATATTACCATGTTCAACCCGGGTTACCCCTCAAAGGGGAAGTAGCAGAAAATTATAGATATTATTGGTGAAGGTTTGAGGAAAATCCATTAAATATGAATAAAGTTATTTGAATTTTAAGTCTTTTATTTGTGACGTCATAAATGAGCAGCTGCCCCATATGTTGTGTAATATAAAATGCATACATTTCATTTTTTAATGGTTCATGATGACTTATTTTTGTTTATTTTATTTCTAGGGGTGAGTGTGAAATGATTTGTGTATTGGTATTCTAAAGGTACAATAAAAAACATTCTCAATTTTCTGTGAAAATGATATTTAATTTATTTTTTACCATACGATATTTAAGAAACCTGCATGCTCGCATGTGACGTCACAGATCAAATAATGAAAATTCTTTTTTATTCTTTGATGGATTTTCCTCAAACTTTCGTCAATATTTTGTATAATTTTTTCTGCTATTTTCACAATAAACTTTTTGTCAGGGTGAACTTCCCCTTTAACAGCTGTTCCCAGTATGGTCAATTTTACGTTCTGGTCAATCATCACCATCAACAGCAGCATCAGCATCAGCATCATCCTCCTCCTCCCCCTCCTTCTCATCATCATCATCATCATCATCATCATCATCATCCTCCTCCTCCTCATCATCATCGATAGCATCTTCCTCCTCCTCCTCCTCATCATCAATATCATCATCATCATCATCATTATCAAACCACCAACATATTCATCATCATCATCACCACCGTCATCATCATCATTATCACCACCACCATCTATTCATCGTCATCCTCATCCTTATCATCATCATCATCATCGTCATCATCATGTAAAGCTTACTTTGTGTGTGATATGCAATCTTTCTCTGAGAAAACGCGGGATCCTGGGCGGAATAGCTGCGGGGAATGTGAGTGCGATCAGGTTGAGAAGAACGAGAAGTAACAAAGCCGTATCCATGGCAACGGACGTCTTCCTATGTAAACAAAACATACAGAGACACAAGTGGGTCAAGTAATGATATCTACGAACTTTGCGTAATACAAGAATAACCAAGTTCCGGAGGGAGAAATCCAGAGGTTTGATGTTAAACTTGGATTTTGTCAAACCAGCAAATTTATCGTTTAGAAAAAAGAAATACGATCGTAACTTGATATTTGTAACGATTCGAAGAATTCGGGATAATGGAAATTGAAGCCTCGTACAACATAAACCTTTCGAACTTACATCCCTCCATCAATACCCCTTTCTTTTTCCTGCTCTCCCCCCATCCCCATTCCTCTATTGCTTTTTATTCTTATATACCATGTATACTGTCTTCTGTTATGTCTGATCTCAATCTGATACAGAGTTGCAATCATTTCAATTAATACTACCTTTGAGATTGATTTTGAAGAAAAAACAAACAAAAAGAAAGAAAGTCACCTCTATTTGATGTTCCGATGGTTTAAAGGGTGTGCTCGATCGAGAAAATGAAGCTTTATTTGAACGACATCTTATTCATTCAAAGTTGCACCATCAAATTTACCCTCTCAAAAAGTTAAGCGAATTTGGTATTAAACAGGGACCAGGAAAATTGTTAAAATATCGCCAAACACTGCGTTAATTGTACGCAATATTGTGCAACGTGTTTACACACGAAGCCTACTTCTTTAACCTGATTATTTCCTCAATAAAATATGCAGGTACGTTTTCTTATAACAAAATATGAGTTAAGTAACCGCTTTTAGAGTGTACAGCACTATATGATTCTGAATATCAAATTTACAAGTTATTTTAATATGAAACGAACTTGACATCATGTTCCTCCATGGAGCTAACTTTTAGTCGTTTATCTTCATACCTTGGCGTGAACTTTTCTCTGGAGAACTGGCGCTTTGGGATAATCAAAATCGAAAGCAATTTTCACAAACGCATTGATTTAGGCAAGGAAGTCCCAATCGCCATACAGCATTTCCTGAGTCATTGATACAATGGACAATGGGAGAAAGGGTATGGGAAGAGATGAAATGTTTACGTAGCTAAAGTTTAATATTGCAATGTTTTTCGAATTAATTAAAAACTGCTAAATGAAATCGAGTGGCCTCACCCTCACCAACACTTGAATATAAAATATCATCTTTAATTATAAGCACTTGTCTAATTAAAACAGTAACTAAAACACGGATGAGTACTTATTCAGAATAAAGAAGTATTCACAATATAAAGATGTATTAAACATGTTAAAGAGCTCTCGGTGCGTGAAGTGCCTTGCAAGATATGCCCATTTGCCATGTATATCGATGCAGTTGAATAAAGAAATACCCTATATGCAGTGGCTCAGAGCATGGATCTACTAGTACACTTAGGTCCATGCTCAGAATAAAAGCAAAGTTTTTATTGGCAAAACATAAGAGGACCGAACAAGGCTCTGAAACCATGGTATAATGACAAAAAATTATAATCAATCGTAGATATATTAACATTGGGTTAAAATAATCCTGGCAGTCTACTTCATTTCTTGCAATGTCTCCAATCCTTTAAACTCAACGATGTTCTCAGATCTGAGCCAAATGGTTGAGGGGTCAGACAAACGTCTTTAAAAAAGCAGAACAACAGGAGATATTGGGCGGGTCTGGCCGGAGAATTTGGTCAAGTTGGTGGGTCAATTTCCGCTGTCTTTTTTTCTGTTTGTCTGTCTCTCTTTCTTGCTTGTCCTTTCTTCTTTCGAACATTTTTTTTTCGCTTCTTTTATTTTTTATTTTATCTACAGTTTTGTCTTTCTCTCATTCCTTATTCTGTTGCTAAGTAACTCCACTGCTTGTCTGATTGGGTAATTCTTGTCAGTGGCCTAATAACGAAAAATAAGATAACTGAGCTTTATTTAAAAAAATAATATTTAACCCTGGTGAATTTGAGCTAGTGCTTAGTAATTGATTGTTTCATTTATTTTCATGCAAGAAAGTAAAATAAGTCAAATATTCAGGGAGATTGTGCACTAAATCACAATATAGCTGTTTAACAGTAAATATTTATACACAATTGCACTGCAATTTGATTTTCTAATCATTCAATTTATTCATTATCTATTTATCAGTGTATCATTATCAATATCATAATATTCGTTACTAGTGTAATCATTACCATTTTCTTTATCTTTCGGGCTACCTCTAATTATGCAGTAAATGCAAATAACGTAATTCTGGCGTATATCTGTACATAGAATGTTGATTTCTAGAAATTCTTGAATAATGCTTTTATCAAATCTTAGGCCTGCTCTAGAAAAGATGATTGTCTCATTGCATGCCATTCTGGCGAAATCTAGGGCCATGCATTTGGGTCATGATGGCTAAATTGCCTATTTCGCTGTTTCTTATCCTTATGTCTTGATTATTATTATTAATATCATCATCATCATTTGAGGGGGGGGGCCCTAGACAATACACTAATATTTCTAATAAAATGAACGATGCATGCAAATGTTCATTCTGTTAGCTATACAAAAAAAAAAAAACTGTCAAAAGTCAAAGGCAAAGTCAACGGTTGACTCTCTCAAGTTCCGGAGGCACTTAACGTTGCCAATTTGCCCCTAGCCATTCCTGTCGGAAACGTCCCCGGGTAAAGATCTGGAACAGCAAAGCATACACACAGCGATAAACTTAAGATGAACCCGTTAGCCCGAGGAAGGTGTTGGAGTTTAGATAACGGCCTGAACAGCAGACAAAAGTAGATCCAAGACGGAACAACTGTTTGAGTCCTGGAAGAGCCAAAGATCAATAGATGAAATTCAAAACGTCATGAGGATGACGGTGAACTTAAAAAAACAAAGAAAAAAGAAAATGGTGGATCTAGCAAGAGATGTATTCACGACTATAGATCTGGGTCTACACTCACTCTACAGCATTGAGATCAACTGTGAGAACGAAGCTAACACTTTATTGTGCAAAAAACAAATATATTGTAGTCGAAATCACTAATCAACACCAAAGTTAGTCCAGCTTTTTGCACATATCAACCAGTGCCAACATTTTCAACCTTTAAACTATTCAAATTATGGTTTATTAATATGGCGTTGAATTATTATTCATAATAGGGTTTCTCCTTTAAACGTGTTGAATAATGAATGGGAATGAGGGGAGGGTGGTCTCAAAATGCTGCTTTCTTCTGAAGGTAAAAAGGCTCCAGGATCTATCTTTGCAAGGTAATGTAATACTGTCCATTGATACAGACAGGAGATTCTTCAGACTGTTATTTTTCTGCATATTCAGCATCTTCGTCTTGAGATATTGGAAAAAGTCACGAACGAAATAGTTTCGTTTTTATATTTCTTTCTTCAATAAAAAAGTTAGGGCGACGAACAAGTCGAAGGACGTCATAGCAATTGGTAAATTTAATTACGACACATGTAGAATCACTTCAAAATAGAACGTTCGAATAGTTTTTCCTGTCAAAAGGTTGACATTTCGCCTTGTGATCCTCGATGTTGTAGGTGACGTGGGGTGTATACTGCCTACGGTCGTTTTATAGGAAAGGGCCATTAAAGGCACGTGCACCAATCATTGGGGGCATCATTCCCCATGACCCCCATCTGATTTATCATACTTCACCCTTTTCTTGAGATCTCAATCGTGTTGTCCTGGCAATGGTGTGGTGCCCTTTCTCGGCGGGATGCCTTATTTTGATTTCGGAGATGACACAATTCCAGTTTATTATCTGTTCCATGGGGCAAGGTAAAGCGTCACTTGAAATGCGACTTTTTTGGGTAGTCGAAACTCTATTCCGCCAAGCCAGAGACCTCGGTAGGTTCACAATTAGAGGAGCTGTTGGTTATGGAAGCTTCAAAGTGCCACCCAAATGTTCATTTAATAATTTCGTCATGTCTCCATCTCTCAGGGGAAGGGATAAGATGACGAGATCTTGGATCACAGATGACAGGATCTTGGATCTCGTCATGTCAACATCTTATTAGAAGGATGATCAGTTGGCAAGATCTCGGATCTCGTCATGTCTACATCCTGTGGGAGAGATGATCAAATGACAAGACCATGTGATCTCGTCATGTCTATATCTTTTTAGAATAGAATATCATATGATCAGATGGCAAGATCTTGGATCTCGTCATGTCTACATCCTACAGAAGAGAGGATCAGATGGCAAGATCTTGGGATCCGAGATCTTGCCATCTGATCATCTCTCCAACAAGATGTAGACATGGCGAGATCCAAGATCTTGCCAGCTGATCATCTCTCCCACAAGATGTAGACATGACGAGATCCGAGATCTTGCCAACTGATCATCCCTTCTAAAAGATGTAGACATGACGTGATTCAAGATCTTGTCATCTGATAATCTCTCCCGCAGAATGTAGACATGACGAGATCCGAGATCTTGTCATCTGAACATCTTTTCTAAAAGATGTAGACATGACGAGATCCAAGATCTTGCCATCTGATCATCTGATAATCTATTCTAAAAGATGTAGACATGACGAGATCACATGATCTTGTCATTTGATCATCTCTCCCACAGGATGTAGACATGACGAGATCCTAAATCTTGCCAACTGATCATCCCTTCTAAAAAGATGTTGACATGACGAGATCCAAGATCTTGTCATCTGATCATCTCTTACACGGGATGTAGACATGACCAGATCTAAGATCTTGTCATCTGATCATCTCTCCCATATGGTGTAGACTTGACGAGATCCAAGATCTCGTCATCTTATCTTTTTCACTAAAAGATGTAGACATGCCGAGATGATTATACAATTATATGAACATCCGGGTGGCACTTTAAGTATGGAAGCTTATTAATAATAAGCTTCCATACTTGGGTGTTCGTAAGTTACGAGTGACTTAACGAACGACTGGTGGTAACTCCTCGGGTGTTATAATCCCTTTCACATCCATTTATAATATGGCAGAAGAGATCACCAGTCGTAAGTAAGACGGCCGAAGCTGCAGAACGTATTTATGAAACACCGACCAGGATAGGTTCAGGTATTTAATGAACATCATTCCGGACAAGCCGTTTTACCAGAAACCAGCTCTTAAAGTTCTAACAAAGTTCAATGAAGGCGTTACCCAGGACATGCCAAGATTGGGTTTTAAGACGGAATCGCCTTGTTAAGGATAATCAAAACAGTCTCCTTAAAATAACATACTGCCTTTATTACAGTGGCTTTCAAAATGCAATGACTTAAAATACATTATATTGCATTTCGAGACCTAAAGAACACATTGCACATCGAATCAGTTCATTTACAAAAGGATAATCTTTGAAATTGTGATTTTCTAAAGTTATTTCTACTCACGATACATGATTATTTATTATTGTAAGCACTTAATTGTAATTGTATTATGGTTGTCATCTAGTTTACTGTCTAAAAATTTACTTTCTTAAATGCTGTTGAGTTGGAATGAAATAAAACTTGGAACTTAAACTTGACTCCTGAACACGGTCAAAATCATAATAGCGAAAACAAATCAAACATTCTCCTTTATGGGCATCATGAGACGACTAATATCAATTGAGCATGCATAACTGTAAAAAACATTGGTTGTCTAGGTGTGAAATCATCAATTTTTGCTGTAAATACAGTACGTGATAATCGTGACAATTTTCACCTACAGAAATCAACTAAAGACACGTCCTTATTCAGATTGCTACTAGTAGTCATTATTTCCAACGGTATGTCCAAGTTAGAATTATGAACCCAAACCATTTCGGTGGTATTTTTTTTTCAGTCTCATCAGAACGTGTCGTCTAGATAATGATACTCTACCATGTCTTCAAATTCCTAGATTTTATTATTGTATAAAATCAGATTCATGGAGAGTGGGCCGTCATAATGATACTCGTCCATTATGACCATGATTATTCTTCTGGGAATGCCAAGAATAGAAGTTGTTATAATGGAACGGCGGTACGGGGGATTTAACTTTTCAGGGGGTGGGGGTGGGGGGGGGGGCTTGAGGGAGGGTGACAACGGGATTCCCTCGTTCTCCTAAGATTTTTAACGTTAAATGACTATGCCAAGTGAAGAACTGAAAGAAAGAAAAAAGATACAAGCCTGACTACAAGGTCTGTGACTAATTACCTGACGACCATCACAACAAAACGACCACAATTCGGGAATCCGACTTTAATAGTGATTAACGACTTCCTTAACGCATAAATGGGACATTACCCGCAACATTAACGATCCCGTCACGGATGTGACCGATGACACTTGTACTGATATAGCGATGGCCTTCAGTAGATTAACCCTAATATTAGAGATCAATGGTTGGAACCCCATGCCAGCTCAGAAGGGAGAAAAATACGACATTAGCGTGGGCGATAGGTCACCTACTAAAAAACAGCATGCGGCTATCCAGAGGAGCTGAATGTGACATGATAGTGTTAAATAAAAAAAGAGAGGTATTATTGTCGGGTAAACATTGCCGACAACTACTCCGACTAACCTGTCGCTTGCAACATCCCGCTGGAAGGAAGCGCATCACAGCCACTGCTTCAGAACATTGCCGAATGGATGAACATTGTCTCGTGTTATTTGCTCTAGTTTACTCAAGTACTTGAGTAAACTTCTGATGCCTTAGAGATGTTAGATGAAACGAAATATATCAATATCTTAAGTTTTGGATACAGGTAGCAGTTAGGTGGGGAATTAACCAGCAATTCAACATCACCCAACACACAAAATAATGCGACATAATTTATGTTTTCAAACGTAGGGTCTTAATTCTGGCGGATTTTTTCTCAATAATGGGTTGGATACAGGTGGTGCAATATGGTCAAGTCTTTAATTTAATCAATACTCTGAGATTTCATGCAGGGTCCAGACTTATTCTGGCCTAGCTATGGCATGTATTAGATAGCACCTGAGCAGAATAAAAGAGAACAAAATCAGACCTTTTAAATCAGAAAATTCACACGCTATTTTAGGGTAATGCACTAATGCACTCAAGATTCGTCATAGAGTTGAGAGATCGCTTCAGAATCTGCAAAGGAAACTCGCAAATAAATCCTGGTGCATAATATCAGAGAATTTGTCATAAATCATCGTAAATCGATTGAGATGCGAGATGCATGTCTGCTTTATTCCAGCGATGAATGATCTCCCAATTTTCGGCTCTCTTTAACTTTCAAGCTGTATATTCGTCATGTTGGCGTTTTGTAGATTTGTTCACATCCTACTAAAATATTACCTGATTACCCTCGATCACCCTATTATTATCAATTGAATCAGAATTTGGCACAGGAGAGCACTCTTGAAGTAAATCGTTGACATGATAAGACGAAATAGTGTGATTTCGGAGAAAATCTCACTCGAGATTTATTTGTATTCATATACAAATGCACGCGGATTCATTTGAATGAGGATGATTGTTACTTTGCTCAATTGGGTATGACCAGTTTGATCCTTTGAATTATGACTTCGGGCAGATGATTTAATAAATTACCTGGTATTCGAGCATAATTTCGAAATATTTGAACTCATGATCCGAGTCAAATTAACACCAGTGCATATTACAATGCATTACATTTCCTTTCATCGCTTTAATTTTCTCCATCCAAGATATTCTCGTTTCTTTGATAGTGTGAACGCCATGGAAATACCGTTGTGTACGGATGGACAGGCAATAATTCGCTGACCAGACTGACCTGGGAAATTAAGAATGCATCATGGGAAATCTGTTGGACGTCCGAGAGCCAACAAACTTCTACTCAACCTTCACAAAACCATGATAAAATATAACTGACCTCTGGTACATCAGTAACTTAAAAAACACTGTGGCTGTGGCCCAGCCCGGTCATAGTAAATGAAACTGATTACAATTAACACCATGTACAGCATTTAGCGTGGATAGAAGTGATAAATATGCTTCTCTTGGGTTACGTGGGAAAAATACTCATTCAATATATAGGCCTAAATAATTGTTCACGTGATTCAGCTCGAACTGCTTTGTAGACATGGTATACCCATGATGACCACAGCGCCAATATGCATATCCCTTTCAAGAATGTTTTCTGCAACCATGGAATGTAAGGCAACACTTCAATTTCTATGCCGAGTGATACAGCACAGTAGCAGGGATTTAAGAATTGTATTCTCAAGAATTTGAAACCACTTAGCTCTTTGGGGTTCTTTAAATCTTGTTATGGTGATTTGGTTACACAAAGGTGCTGACTGATACCCTTTTTACACAGGATTTTCTTAACCCCGGACTATCGCTAACCCCGTACTATCCTTAACCCCGTACTATCTTTTTTTCCTTTTCACACATGCCAAATCGTTATTGCTATCCCCGGATAAGGAATGCTTGCTTTTCACACACGAAACTCGCTAACCCCGGACTAGTGGTAGCTCACGAATATTCACGAGCGCACTGAGGGTTCATTCCTTTTTACACACGCTAAAATTTCCTTAACCCCGTACTATAGGTGGGGCTAAATTGCCATTTAGCCCCACCTATAGTACGGGGTTAAGCTTAGCCCACTTTCGTTTTACACTAGCGATCTTAACCCCGTACTATCGCTCTTAGCACCGCAATTGCTGGGATAACCCTGCTTTTTTGCAGGGCCAAATAATCCCGTACTATAGGTGGGGTTAGCCCACTTTGCAAAAATGCTGTGTAAAAAGAAAGTGGGCTAAGCTTAACCCCGTACTATAGGTGGGGCTAAATGGCAATTTAGCCCCACCTATAGTACGGGGTTAAGGAAATTTTAGCGTGTGTAAAAAGGGTATGAGAGATTTTACTCTTTTTTTTTCCTTTCCTGATCACATCAAGAAGTATCTCTTTGAACCAGAGTGAATGATCTTTGACTAAATGCTCGAGAACATTTGAAAAGAATATAGAATTTGTATGAGTATGTACGTTAGCTCAGTGCAAATTAAGAACAGTCTCACATAAAATGAAAGGAAGGACTAGGCAATTTCGTTCCGACAGATCAATCTCTTGATCTGAATAAAAGAGACTTATCAAATCACTTGGAGATTTATTTTAAATAATATTTCCGTAAACAGAGGTAGATTTACAAAATGTTCAATTAACTGTATAGCATAGGCTATACATGGAATCGACTTAACAGTGTTTCGTGTATATGGACAAAACGCAAATCGAATATTGACCTATATTTCTAGTACTGCGTTTCATATAATAAGTCGTCACAGGGGGGGGGGGGAGAATACTATTCGTTCCTCGTGCATATTAATGCATAATAATGCTGTATATCGATATCACAGCAATGAAAGAAGAACAATGTCGGTGTATTTTATCAGAACAAGAGGAATCAAATTGTCAAGATTATGTCGAAGTTGCATGATAATACACATGCCAGAGACAAGGAGGTCGGAATGACGTCTAGCATTCACCAGCACCAGGGCATGGGGGTTCATTACTTCAATTAGCAGTGGTGAACTGTTGTACACCAATGAATGCCAGTCTCGCATTGCTAAAGTCGAGCTCGGTAGGTGGTTGCCCCCTCTTCTTACGGAGCTCCATGTGGTTGTCGAAGAGGGCAATGAACCCCGGGTCTAGCCCGGCCTAGCCAGGTCTGATGACATACTCCTAAACCCCCACGGGCAACCTAACCTTTCAGGGAAACGAAAAGATTTCAAATCCTCTCGACATGCTTGTCTTCTTTTGTCGTTTGTTTTTCTTACATCTGGTCTCTGCTTCTGAGAGCGAGGTATGTTACACACCTTGGGGTTTCTAGATCTTACCCGTGATTGAGACTATTTTCATTCTATTTGCAGGTTTGCTTACGTTTTCAGAAATATTTACATGCTCCTACTCGTTCTTTCAGATGCTGGATATTAAAATGTATTTTCCAACGCGGCTACAAAGAGTTTTTCTGAAGCAATGCAAGGTCAGCTCCCACTCTTCTAAATAAAGATTATAGCAAAGTCGAATAATTTTTTGAGCAAGCACTTTCACTTCCAAAGTTCCAATACTTTCATCGACATCATTCAGTCAATCGCAAACAAATCAAATATGTGTTACTGTACTGCCTTTCGTCACTAAACAATACTCCAGGTCCAGTCAATAACATAAACTATGATCACAAATTGCAGGGCGTCAATGCCGTAACGCATATTACAAAAATGAGGTCTTGTTAGTTTGTACGCATACTTGAGTACGGTGAATCCTTGGTTTATTATAATTGGACATGGTAGATGGGCAATCAAGATGTGGTACCGGCATGAGGAGATCAACGGAATATTATTGAATAAATGAATGTGGTTCATGGGAAGAACAATAATGAATTGGGAAATAGATACTAAAGCAATGTACATCGTAGTTCATATGAGCAAAGAGCAAAATGAAATACAACCTCAGGCTTAAGTTTAAGATTGAGCGAGACAGAGAAGTCGAAAAGAAATTGTGACGTCACTCACGAGACAGACAGGATTGATACATCTCCGTGAGAAAAGTAAACAAACAGAGAGAAGCAAACAGTCATAACAACATAACTAGGCAATAGTGAATGCAATAGACACGACCGGGGAAGATTGTGCTGAAGACGATCCGCAAGGACATTGCCAAAGCAATCCCGGGTCTCACAACTACACGATACAATCCACGGATGAACGGCAAGCGGAACAAGAGAACCCTGGTTAACACCGACCCGCCAAGCCAGCTATTCAAGAATTTACTCATCACCTACTTCATAATGACGTCAGCAGAAAGAGATGGAAGGACAGTCAGGAGGAAAAATAGATTCTCACCATTTTTTACTGCCCAAGATCGGTTCATGGGTTTGCTACAAGGTGATCTACTTTGCGATAGTCTGCTAAAGTATGACATTTTATGAAGTAAATTTATCATGAATCTTGTATCGAAGGGATTAGAAAGTGGGGAAAGAGCGAAAAACTAGTATGATTTGGTGGACAGACATGGCATAAAAGCAGATATCAAGAGAAAACTGTTTAATTATAGTTATGTCAGAAAAAAAAACGAAATTTTATTAGGAATTGATATACCACCACGCTATAGTCGGAATAATGTACAAATACCCCAATTAATTTGAAATGCATAATATTAAATCTATTGAAAATTAGACTTAAGACTCCAAATCCTACCTTTAAAAAAATGTTGATACACACATGACACATGGACATTTTTTCTTCCAACTTTTTTTTTTTTTACATATAGACGTAACGTCACCCACGAGTATTTCCTATAACGGGAAATACACCCTTTCCGATATGGATTTTCCCTGCGATTCGCAGATTTAGCAAGCTGTCTGGTCATTTTTGTGGCCAAAAATATTAAGATAATAATAGGTCTGAAAAGAAATTTTGAGATAAAATATTAAGGTCATTGAATAAAATCCATTTTATAAAAGTTTAATTGTTTTTGGACCTTTTGGTAAGCTTTGTTTACCCAGTTAGCAAAAACATGCCTATACGGTCACACTATAAGTATATTGGGTAAAAATGCTCCGTGAGGGTTATTATGTGTCCAACCAACATTGGGTTTATCTTTTGGGCATTTTTATTCATCCAGTGTGATGCCAATTTTGCCCATTCTAAAGTAATTTTTGCTTATTTTTTTAACCTTACTGGACAATTTGTTTCCCGCATCGGGTAAAATCGGGTAAAATTGGTTGGACACATAATTACCCTCGTGCTGGATAAAATTTTACCCAATATTTGTTTTTACAGTGCATGCACGTGTCTCGATTTTCGTGCACAGCAGCCATTTTTTGTGTATGTTTTTGTTTGTGTGTGTGATATATCAACATTCATATTTTTTAGTGAAAATGTTGAAATCAATCCACCGAGAAAAACAGAATACACTATTTCCTTCTAATTGTGTTTATTTGGGTTTGGGGTCATGAGCTGGACTAACAGCAACGAAAGCATGGAGCAATTAACACGGCTCCATGAAAGAAAGGGCTCTGATCAGCATCAAATAGCATGCAATCGAGAGATTGGATGCAAATAATATAAAACAAAGTCATGAAAAGTTACGAGGAACATCCTATCATGCCTATACAAATAAAAACGATATGCCTCATAAGACCAAGAAGACCGTTATATGGTAATTGGGGTCAACCAAATTAGGCCGTCCTTTCCCGATTCTTATTAGCTCTGTATACGAACTGACCTTAACTGGATAATCATTTACAATTTTGAGCTAAATCCTACAAGAGGCCTTAAGAATGACACGGCTTTAGTTCATATTCAACAATTGTCAGATTTCAATTGAAAACATTCTACCTGGATCAACATAATCTGGTTATGTGGATGTAATGATTACGACCTAGGTCAGCATGCGAGGACTATTTCAATATATTTTAGCTTGTTCGATTGATGAATAGTATGTCTAAAATGTACACCCGAGACAGCACAAGCATGATAAGTCAAGTAAGCATGCTAATGCTAAAAGCAAATCAAGGGTATTTTCGGACCAAACATAGAGGTACACTACACTCCCATGCATGAAATTATCCCATTCGCAAAGTTTTTTTGTGTAAATTTTGGGCCATTTTAAGCGTAGTGGCCATTAATTCTCACACTTTTCAAGGGAAAGGGGTCTCCTGTATTAGTTAAGGTTCTTCTTCATTCCCTATACGAATGAGAACCTAACAAGAAGTTATTTTTCTTCTTCCAGTGCATGTGCTGCCTCAAGATGCTGAAGATAAACGCACGGAACCTTTCACATACTGTTATTTCATGTTCCTGTCGTGCGGGTGCGTATACACATGAGGAAAATAAGTTTTGAAACTTTATTTACCACAATCTTTATAAAAACATACAAAATCAAGAAGTATAAATATTTCAATAAAAGTTAGTGATATAAGTAATATGCAACATAGGCCTATAGGGGAATCGCACGATCGATAACCATGGCTACAATTTCACCACAATGTGGTCTTCAAAGTAAGAACTTGACGAATTAATTGTTGGATTATTGAATTACCATATGCATACCTAATTTTATGAGAATGCCAATTAAGTTTCAATGATAAATGACCTTCATCTCCCATCAGCTAAATATAGCTTGTACATTAACATACATGCTTAAATGTGAATGATTTCATGATAGACTCACTCTCATTGCAATCATTTAAATATGCTACAGAAATGGGAATGGCAGATTTTTTTCAAAGTATAGCCGATACGTTAGCCCTTAACGAAACATGTCACCCAAGAATCCCGAAAGGCATGTCACACGACTTTTGACCAAACATCAAATATGATAAAAGACATAATGAAAATGTCATATTCTTCTCCAGATCTTCTATTCAATATTGGAATCATAACATAGTGACCTCTTCGTACATGTCTTGTGTACGCAAGCTTGAGAGCAATATTCCTAAATCCTAAATGTTGTTCAGTCAAAAAACATGAAAAATAATTACTTTTTCATGTTTTTTGACTGAACAACATGATTTAGGAATATGAAACCTTTTTTCACGAATGTCATAAAATCAGATAGAATCTGTCTGGAATAGATTTGGAAATATCCATACAGTCTGGTTTCCCCAATAAACAACATATTCTCGTCTCGCACTGTGCAAGGTCAAGACTGTTAATAAAACAGACGTACCTGGTATTTGAACATGATCAAGACCTCGTAATGAAATAGAGGGGGGGGGGGGCTTTACAAATACCCCCTTGGCCAAAATTAAAAAAAATTGTTCGAACGCACGGAATGGCAACAGAGAACAACAGAGGGAGAACGACATTTAGAAAAAAAATTAAAATAAATTAATAATGAAAAGTTTTACTAAGTTGTATTATACAGATTATAATAATGCCATCAGAGATTGATAACCCTATAACCTGCTAGGGACTTCTAGCCACTTGGATTTGATATAAAAGAGCAGAGTAAATAAAAATATTGGATCTCGTCAAAGTGTTAGAAATTCCAAGGTAGTCGTGCTAGTATAATCAAAAGCAACGTTTTGACACGATCTCAAGGTGTACACCGTATTTTATCTGGCGTGTTTGTCTCAAAATGGGATAACACAATGATAAAAGGGAAAGAAGAGAGTAAGAAACAAACGCAGAAAAAAGTTAGCCCATTTACCACTTGACTTCCGAATGAAAAAAATGCGTCGCAGTAAAATTAACTGTTTACTTGCACCCTGCCGCTAAAATTTGTCTTACAATGAAAATTATATACACGATAGAAGAGCGTTATCGTGAAATGGTTGAGAAATGCAAGAAAAAGAAAAACAAAGAAAGAGGGGGAGAGAGTAAAGAGAGGTATGTTTAGAGTTGCTTTTACGTCTGTTTTCAAGAGAAACTAATTTATCCATCAGACCTTACTTTCTATGATAGGAAGTTATATTCATTTTTTTTTCGTTTGTAATACATTTCCATATTTCTATCAAATATGAAATTAAATCTCTTTTAGCACGCATGCTTGGGGGAGACCAAAGAGATATATGTGTTTAAATTACCAATCAATGTAGGCCCTACATGCTTCAGTCAGAATCTAAATAAATTGATACACCGAACAATCGGAAGTCATTGAGGAATCGCAAACAGACGTCACTATAAATGAAACGGAAATTGCTTGCAATATTTCACAGTATACATCTATCGCATATACATGTAAAAAAATGACTAGAAATTCAATTCAATTGCTATTTGGGGGTAGGAGGCGGCTTGGTGAACTATTCTTTCCGTTAGATGCGATTTACCTTTTTGACTCGCAATATCTGACCAATTTACACTCGAAGATAAATATTTCGCCTAACATCTTCGCAGACATGGTAGAATGAAATTTATCCAATTCATCAACTTTCTCAATCCACGCTTTCCATATCCCGATAACATTGATTGACCTCTCTACTCACTACTCAGAATCAATAAAATATCCATCTGAATGAAGGGAAGTGGTTCGCATGGCGAAAAAAAATGTCGGTAAAACAAATTGTTTATTAATTGACGCGAGGCATTTTTTATTCAATGAAAATGGTATAGTGAACATCTTACCTTGATATAAAGAGTGCGTTACCCTCTCATTTATAATCTCATTTATAAAGAGAGAGAGAGAGAGAGAGGGGGGGGGGGTGGAATGGAGGGAAAGGGTGAGAAGAAGAGTGAAATGAAGGGAGTGGGAAGTGGAAAAGGAAGACCATACTTCCTCCTCACCTGTTCATCTTCTATAGCGTGCAAATGTCTTGAAAAGATGAACTATGAGGCAGGACGAATTATCAAGAGGCTCAGTCCATGGTCATATACACAAGTCACATACATTAATCAGCTCGTTTCTTTGACTCTTTCTATCTCCATTAATAGGCCCATGCTTGTCACAAATCATTACTCCTATTATACTCTGTAGTATTAATCTGCACGGGTTGCTTTTCTGAATTTCTGCTCCATCAATTCAATAAATATTGTAATCGTGCTATTTTGATGAATGAACCAACTCGACAAGAGTCGACATACCTGTAATTGTGTTTCTTCTCATTTCTTGGACTTCATACCGTTTGTGTATTTTTTGTACTGCTTCTGAAAAGAATAAGTTGATTTAATGGTATGTCTTGTCAAGGTTGTGATGAAACCCTCAATATAAATATGAAGGCCTCTGCGTTGTGAATTTCATACTGTTACTTTACAATCTTAAGTCCGTCAATTATTGTAATAATTTCAACCGTTAATTTGTATTTGATTATATCAAATTTTGTATTTGAATGGAAATGGAAACATTGTACACTCTTTGTAAAATATTCCCAACCATTGTGTAATATCCCCCACCCCCAAATCATTACCTAATTTTTCGAATGTCAAAATTCTTAGTGATAAGATTTTATTGCCTTCATTCAACCTGAGCATGGTAGGTCCATGCTGAGAGGTAGTAACATGATACCAATAGGGGCAGTAGAAATTCACTCTCGTATAAGGCTGAATTCGATGAAAACATAAATATAAAAGAACCATTTTAATCATTCTTTAACGAAAATCCAGGAAGATCAGTAAAGAATTTCTTAAATTTTATTCTGTAACACAAGAGCAGCCTTCATATTGTCCAATATGTGATGTAATATGTTCCCCAAGGTGTAGAAACCTTGATTTCCAATTGTCCATAAATTATTTCTCTTTTTCCCTAGCCGCGTGACTGTATGAAACAATTTGTCTGTGATTGCGTAGGTAAAATAATTCTACAATATATCACTAGCTGCCCGTATGTTCCTCCAAAATGGGAGGGGGGGGAATTATTTTCTTCGATAAATTTCTCAAAAATTATTTTTTATGCTAAAACTTATCCTGAGGTCATAATTATCATGAACATAAACCAGGGAAGTGTTATAGATAACACTTCCCTGCATAAACCAACCAGATCGTATACATATAAATCTGAGAACGTAAAGATGAAGGTCGTTGATTTGTACTAAGATCTAAAACCCCAATACCTCACTGACTTCAAATTCTCAAAGGAAAGCCCTACATAGCAACACATGGAACTTTTTAGTAGGTGAATTGCCTGACATTGCATGCATATAATGGTCTGCCTACTGAGCAGTCTTGATCACTGAACATCATGTCAGTCATGGTGAATGGCTGTGATATTTATCACAGTGGAGTTTCATTCGTTTCTTCAGAAGGGATTTAAAAGATAAACCTCTTTTCATATACCTCCACACACAAAAAATGTATTCTAAATATGCATGCATGTAAGTAGATTTAAGAGGTCACTTGGAGTTTGGAAATCTGCTAAAAAAACTGTTTGTTATCAAACACTGTCAAAACTATTGCGCTTGTCTATATAATGACAATGATGTAAATCAAGATCAAACATTCCAAAGCAAACGCCTAAGATAACGGCTAACTGATAAAATGTTAATGATTATTCAACAAGTCATTTATCATGAGTTCAACAGACGATCCAGTACCGAGGGTGAAAACAATAACCAAAATACATGAAATAGATAGGCTTGATTAGATTATTGTACAAAAATGAATGAATGAAGAAAGGAGGGGATTAATGAATGGAAAGATCGCTATTTTATTAAAAGAAATGAATATCTATATGGATACAGGTTATGTATAAACATGCATTAAAAATAGAATAGATAAAAAACACTAATGAAAGTAACTTGAAACAAAATATATATATGAAAATATAGATGAATGAATGACCAAATGAAAGGATCACTAAATTAAGAAATGAAACAAGGGGACTGTAGGAAAAAAATACATTAAACATGAGACGCCCCCATATTCAGATGACAACCCCTCAATACCCTTGTAACAGTATTGTACTCGAGTAAATAACGTTTGTTTACCAGTAAATAGTTAAGATGATGAGTGACATGGAAAAAAAATTATATTTACATTGCCCCGCTAGTCTCACCCCCTCCCAACTTCCACAGTTCAGCATGGCTCCCAGACAGTGCAGGGATGACCCGATGTCTGAGCGTGAATGGTCACAGTGACCTAAAAGTTATACCAAAAGCTTGAAAACCACACGGATTGGTCACATCAGGTCTGCACTTCTTTCGCGGTTTACCACAGCGTTACAACAAACAGCATCCCTGTTGAACTTGTCAAAGGAACTTCTTCATTGCAACGGCTAAGAGCAAATCCCTTTTGACGTAAATTGCAAATATATTAACCTGATCAAATATCAAAATTGAAAGCGCATGCATGCATCGGAATAATATCTCCTGTCCGTCAAAACACTAGCTCTTTGTTCAGGTTGTCTTAAATATGTCTCTAACATGTCTCATAATTATCTCACCCAGCCCCCAGATTCATCTCTCATTCCGTTTCTTACGCCACCAAAAGCACAAGACCAATGATTTACCGGAGGAGGAGGGGGGGGGGGTTCTCTTTGAAGATGACAAGAACAAAAATCATAAATCTTTAAAATACTAAAATAAATCGAAAAAGATAGATATATATATTTATTGGTCGGGGGGGGGGGGGGGGGTACTCGGTCCCTAGTTCCACTCACTGCTTGCTATCCCTACCATTGTTTGGTTTGAAATCCTTTTACGTGTTTTATGGTGTGTAGAACTATAACATTTATGAAAAAACGTTACTGTTTCCTTTAAATGCTCCAAAAGTAAAACATGCGAGACTTCATTCCATTTCACGTTTCTTGTACCCCTCTGTAAGGTTTTTCTTGCAGCAGAAAAGCCGTCTTTGACGTGGATTGGAAACACACACTTGACACTCCAGTGGCGTATAGGCCTACAGGTAAAATACAATATCCGGTCAAGAATAAACCACAATAACGAGATTAAAAAAAACTCCAAAGTGCTGTTTTTTGTAGTTTTCGATCTTGCCTTTTTTTTTTGGGGGGGGGGGGGGTGTGACACCTGAGACACGTGTCACGGCCCTGTCCCCCTTTTAGATTCACTGGCCCGTATTCTGAAGTCAGGTTTAACTTAGACCATGGTCTAACTCTGTGCACAAATTATGGAAAGCCAACAATGTCAAAATTGTCCTCACATTGTATGTTTATTTTGTTTACTGTGCTCTTCCCTTACTCGTGAATGGTGAAGAAAGCTATCTCATTTATCCTTCTAACACAGTTTAGAACGATTTGAGAGAAAAGTGAGCTGATACATTGAAATTATATTGTGAGAGATTTATGCCCCTATTGGCTATCCATAGTTAAACCACAATTTTAAACCAGACTTCAGAGTACCGGCCACTATGTACGTGTAGTCTGCTAATGTGAACACCGACCTTCACAATTATAACTACCCACATATGATCCATGATCATGATGATGTAGGCATATAATTCCAGGGGACCTGGCTTCCTGATAGTTGAATGCATTTCCTAATAAAATCATGATTATTCCCATTCACCTGGCGGCTAACCCAAGGGGAAACGAAACAGAAAGGTATATAGCCTGATTTTAATCAGTCAGACCTTTCTTAAAATGGGGGGAAAATAAAAATGATAATAATAAAAAAATCATGAAGAACGGAAATATGACCGACCCCCCCCCCCCCCATGATGTGCAGACACTCCAACATATATGAAAATCATTTGCAGATTGTCGATTTTCACGTGAATTATCAGCCAGACAGAGTACTCTACGAAACCGAGTCTGGTGAGGGAGGGGGGGGGGGGGTGATAATGTATTAATTTATTCATTTATTATTTCATTATCTATTCGGCATTTCAAAATACAATAATAATACTATTACATAAAATTACATAGAGTATTATCTTTACAAATGCAATATAGCAAACGTAATCACAGCATGTGATTGGGAACTATTACTTTATTGCATCCATCAACATTGTGAATTAGCCAAGTGGAAAATAAAATTATATTAATGAACTTCAGCTCAAGGAGAAATAACAACAAGCTAAGATAAAACCTGGTAGATCTAATCATGATCCCACACCTTGGTTACTGCATGCGTGGGGATATGAGAACAATACATTTAAAGCCAAGTAAATAGTGTCAATATCCATTAACCAATTCAATCACACACAGTGGACGATCTCAAAAGAAATACAAATGAGTTTTTAGTTTAAACGACCCGAAAACGTCCATTCTTTAGAAAATGCCCTTCTTTTCAATGGTCTCATCCTTGAGGTTGATCAACTATCTTGAGAGTCAAATGATTTATAAAAGACCCGACTGCCAGTGAATTGCGAAGGAATCTCCCCCTCAATGTCGCTCTAAAAAGGTGACTGGATACATATAGCAACCGAATTTATATTCGTGTCATTCGAAATAATAAACACCTTTAATTCGCCCTTGAGTGTTTGTGAATTTCTATCCATAAACAAAGATATGAGTCAATTTGATTTATTACTCTGGCCCTCGGGTCAAGATTTTATTTATTTTCTTATTATCCATAAGAAGCAGGAAGACCTACAATGTATATAAGGGCTTATGCTGAACAGAGTGACCTTATCTCTGTATCCTAGATTCATGGATGAATTATAAATTCATTGCATTTTTTTCTGATAACGATATTGAAGAAGTACAACATGGAGCGCGATGTCTAACGTGCTTCTTCATCTATTGTCTATTACTTTATGAAATCTTTATTCACAACTGTTCACAACATCCCCCTCACAAGAAGGCGCTATCGTTTGGAAAGAATTTCTCGTTATCACCTTGAAAAGTAAACTTTCTACACACAAAACGTCAGGAAACATGTGTATGTCAATTTTGCTGGTATCTTATAGTATTTAATTGCTACAATTACCTACCTCAAGTTACACCGCAGTGAAAAATCAAAAACAAAAACAAAAATGAGGGGGGGGGGCGGGTAAATGTACAGATTATTCATCTGATATTATATAAATGCATGCAAGGTCAGTAGCACATTTATTATATGAAAACACATTTAAAATCATCTCCGTTTACCCCAGCTTTACTACCCTGAACTCTGGGCAGGGGTTGTGATAAGGATTAATAAATTGACCCAAAAATCTCGGAAAAATACCCATAGGCCCTATCATACTTACCCCAAACGGAAACAAGTCCAAAGTTGAAAGAATGTCACAGAATTTAATGAGATCCCAGTTTGAAAAAAAAAAAGAAAAGTAATTAGATGAGCTAACAAGCAGAAACACCAAATTGTAAATTTCCAATTTGTCAAACTTATCACATCAATGTGACATTCCACCGGCACCTGTGCAATAAAAGCTCCAAAATAATTATAGCCATGATCCGTTATTGAGACGCATCATTTCATATCCACATTCGTTAAAAATACATAAGCCATGGCAGAGTTTTGTTCCTGAAAAGAAAGGTGCAGCATGGTCCGGCAAAGACCCTACAGGAATGACATAAGGGAAAAACCAACTTGTTGGTAAAGGTGCCCCTGCCAGCTGCGATGTTGTTGACCGATAGGGAGCCAAACCTTGCAGTACTGGGTGAGTGCTCCGAGATGCTCGACCCCTGCAAAAAGTCCCTTGACTGTATTGCGAGTGCGTTCGTGCGCACTCCTTCTGCAATTTGGGGGAACTGAAGAGCTTTGATAAATGTCTACTGGCTTCTTACCCGGTTAGTGTTCTAGCGCGTTTGAACTTGACCACAATGTTATGGACTGCAAGTAAGCTGTCAACTATTTCTTCAAGTATGCCTATTATATGAGGCCCCGAGTTTAATCTCGTATTGAAAAGTGCCCATTAACAAAGAGCCTAAAATATGAAAATCAAATGACCCTAAATTTTAGGCGCCATCCCGGGCACGGTGGTTTATCATTTTGATGGGCAGCCAAGTCATGTCTGTGTGTTTCACTCTTTCACTGGTCCATGTTCGGAGGAAGGTATCCATGTATTTTTTTAATCTAAATATTTATCTCAAAAGTCTTTACATAAAACAGTTTACCCATTTTCAATACCAGATGGTTTTCAAGTAATACTCTTACTTCAATTGTCTGAATTAGATCATGTTCTGAAAGATAATTCTTTACATTTATAGGGATGTTGCTTGCTGTTTGCATGAACACCAGGTACTTTAAACTAATTAAATCAATTAGCTGTTAATTTCATGGACAGTCCACAACAAGGATGATGATAGACTCACATACGCAAAAACAAGTTAATTGATCAGAGAAATAGAGGGAGAACGCAGTGGCGTACCTAGAATTTTCCACGGGGGGGGGGGGCAAATTCGTCCGCCAAAAAATTGACAAGCAAAAAAAAAAGGTCTTCAACCACAAATAAAGGATCTCGTCCGCCAAAAAAATTGACAAGTACACACAAAAAAAGGTCTTCAAGACTCGTCAGGGGGGGGGGGGCAGGGATATGTCCTTGCATGGGTCTGCCCCCCCCCCCCGTAGGTACGCTAGTGGGAGAACGGGTGTCCTATAGTAGGAATACGATGATGGCCTCTGTCCATACGCTAGAATTGATTTCATAGAAGTGGATCCTACCTTTTGAAGATTCCCATTCGCATGACAATCAAGCAGTAAAATGATCATAATGATAATAATACAAGATACGAATGTTTCAAAACCACTGCAGACTATTGTCACGTTTGCTACAGTACGACGGTATATAAATTGCCAATTCGTCTATTTCCAACTCGTCCACCCATCACATGGTCTACCCTAATTTAGTCTAATGCCATTCCGCCCATTAACATTTCGTCTAACAACAATTTGGGCCGATAACCATTTGGTCCAATAATCACTTCGTCTAAACACCAGTTCGCTTATGATCATTTCGTCTCATAACCAGTTGTCGTAATACCCATTTTATTTTCATTCATTTCGCCCAATTAACACTTTGTCCAACAAGACCAAATTGTATATGGACTAAACGGCCATTGGACCAACTTGTTATTAGACGTAATGGCGAATGGACAAATTGTAATAAACCATGTGGATAGTGGACATTCTGATGGTGCAGTGCTCGAGCATTCAAGTTATTCCTTCGTATACTGGGTGCCCTAATATTACAAATTTAGATAAATGCCTTGTCAAAGGACACAAATTGTAGCATGGGATTTGAACAATGAACCTTATATTTCAGGTTATGGAGACGCCGGTCCACAACACATCTCGAAACGTATTTCTTTATGAAGGGGAATCTCCACTTTTAACAATATAAACAAAAAAGCGTGATCTTTGATCAGTAATCCGGGTCAAAGAAGCATAAATCGAAAATTAAATTGTGTACGGATGCACTCATCAGATCGCACATATAATAATGATACTATGTATGCTATTAGTTACTACATGTAATAGCAGGGGAGTATGAAAATAATGTCACGTCTACGTACAAAGAATCTTACTTGTCATCAAGATTTCACGAATCATTGAATATGAACAGAACATTATTCCGTCGTGACGTATGCATGGGTGTGAAGCGAGATCTCTCAATGTCACGAGTTTTGAAAAATCCGATGAGACAAGTTCATGATAACCTTTTACCATTATTTGGAATGAAACACTTCTTAAAGAACCCGACCGAGGAGATTGTTGAAATTCAATAAAAATGGTTAAAAAACATTGTGAGTTTGAGAATCATTTATGAATGTGCTGGAGGCTATTAACAACCACGCATTTTCTTCATCTTATGCTTTGTATTCATACGCAACCCTGTAGAAGTAACCCCTACTTACTATCAATCTCTTTTGTCAAATTTCCTTTCAAGCTACTTCAATAGAATCTCTATAGAATAATATACAATAATGTGGTATTCCATTAAATGTATTAAAGTAATCAGATGTCTTCCAATAGCATCAGAAAACGTTATATTCTTACTATAAGCCTCCAGATTAGCAAATCAAATCAATTAAAAATTTCGCGGCAATAAAATGAAGCAAGTGGAATCAGTTTAAATTAAACGAGAATTAAGCTTTAAAAAATGAAAAAATTTGTGAAATGGAATAAAATAAATCAATAATTAGAACAGATACATGCCTGGAAATGTAAACAGTTTAATTCTTGATCCCAAATTAAAATGCTATTGATAATTGCTGAATATATGAAATAAATCAATTGCTATTTCTCTGGAATGTTTTGGAGTGATGATAACAAGGTATGGGTGGGCCAAAACCGTTCTTGTCCTCTTTAAGTGATCTGCCTATTATAGCTTGCAGTACAAATGAACAGCCATTAGCCTTTTAAATACAAGGACTAATGCATTATAGGGTTTGATACTAGTTTATTCCTTTTGTCATGATGTAGTTCGAAAAGTTGGATTGTGAATAGGGAAAGATCTGTTTACTCGCATCATTAGAATTCTGTTGTGGGATTGCGTATTTTGACGGGGAATTAGGCCGCCTGCTTGCCGTTTCTTTTGGCTTCAAGATATGTTGACATATAAGTGAAGGCTCCGATAGGGCCCAAGAGAAAATTAGAGGATTATGACTATTTTCTTGGTTCATTCATGTTTTGATGAGAACCGGGGATGAGAATACCTATCTTGCCTATTAAGAAGGGGTCATTCCCCTTCTGAAGGCGTATCAAAACGCAGAAAAAGACCCTGTTTATATGTGGGGTCCAGGAGAGGACTTATTCATACAAATTAAACATGGTAAATGAACTGATGGGATTCTCCCAGTGTTAAAAAACAACATGTAGCATTAGCAGCAATAGCAGAAGTATTACCACCGTAACCATCTCAAGGCAACAACACCGACGGCGACGGCGGCAACTAATTCCGATTCTACTACTGCTGCTGCTGCTATAATCCTATTTTTCTTCTTCGTTTCCCGCTTCATGCTTTCACTGGTATTTTATGAGATACATTGTGTGGAGCGTTGTGGCCTAGTGGATTAGTCTTCGGACTTTGAAACAGAGGGTCGTGGGTTCGAATCCCAGCCATGGCGTAATTTCCTTCGGCAAGAAATTTATCCACATTGTGCTGCACTCGTGAGGTAAATGGCAGGAATTTATTCCTTGAAATGCCACCGCGCTGTAAAAAGGCTGCGGGGCTAAAGCCAGTGTAATAATATCCAATTAAGCGCATAGGGACGCATTTGGGAGTGATATGCGCTATATAAGCATGTTGGTATTATTATACACATCCTGTTAATGATTACAAAAAGTTTGATAAATAACACGCTTTCAGGTCGGAATATATTCATTAAAAAAATAAAGTTGTTAATGTTTCGTATATTACATTTATTCATAATAAAAAATTATTATAGACTTTAAAAATTATCAATATGTTTCTCTTCTGGTCTGTAAATTATATAAACAAATCCGCTTCCATGCAATCGCAATTTTTTGGGTTTTTTTACATGCATATATTCTTCACAAAATATTCAAACAGTCCTTAATACTCCTTATGATGCCCAATTTCAGGCAACTTCTGTATTAAAAAAAATAGTTCGCGCTTTCCGCTCGACTATTTTTTTGTGTGACACTACTACTACTACTACTGATGCTGCTGCTGCTGCTACTACTACTACTTATATTGGTGTACGTATCGAGGGAAAGCTGTTTTTTGAAAGTATGTGATGACCTTGCAAATTCAAATTTGACAACATTCAGGCTTTTACAATGGATCTGTGGGATCCAATGCACGTTTTTTTTTTATATCTTCATTTACTCAAAATATACATGTCTCTTATCTTACGACAGAACACCTTTCACAAGAAGATTTTTTTTAATAGATCATTAGACATATTTATTTCCTAAATCAATTAACAATATCAGCAAGAATATGAAGAGCATGAACAAAACATACTCGAATTTAAGGGTGCGTAAACTTTACTTTGCAAATTGAAAGAAATCACCGGAAATGTATTACTCTGGTTTCTACAAATTCGTATTCTTAAAAACATTCTTAAAGAAAGAAATACGAGGACATTAGGATAAAAATGGATGACAATAATAATGACAATGAATGTGTCATAGATATGAAAGTACGGATGTCATTCAGCAGAAAGTTAGGAAGTTATTTATAAATATCTGTGACTTTTTAAGTGGCTGATGATTAAAATGATTATCATCATTATCCCATCAATCCAAGGAAAAAAAATATTGCAAAAAAAATATATAATCGGAATGAATAAAAGCTGCGAATAGTGGATACAAAACAAGGGAGGTTGTAGACAATACTAGCGTAACAAAAATTAACTTTATTCCCTTCCTCGTTTCATCCAGACACCAAGAAAATATTGTCACAGTCACACAGAACAATTATTTCTCTTAAAATGGAACGATAAAAGAAAACTAAAAGGATCAAAGTACACACATTTTAGGCTTATACCCAAAATGCTTTTTACACGTACTAAAACTTAGTTTTCATTTCTTTTTCCCCCTATCAACTGTATTTTCTCCTCCGTTTGCATCATAAGACAAATGTTTAAGATACCATTTTATGAAGCTTCCAGTCAGCAATTCTATGGTCTTATCGGGAAGGTTAAAGACATGCTTTTCGGAAGTTTCGTTGTATTTCAAGGGATTTATTCTGGATTCTTACTTGGCCTTTATTGAAAAGGTCATCAAACCTTGGGGATAATGTGTAAAATAGACGTTCACTGACCGTGATAAATTTTTCCTTTCCATTTTACCTTTTGCAAGTTTGGATCGATATCTCTCCATGGTCTCTGAGTATTTTTTCTCACCTCCTTGTCAAATTAAGTTTGTTTTTGCCTTGATTCACGTTTATTCTACTTAATTCTTTCGAATCAATCTTTACTGAATCTCGCAGCTTTTGAAGAATCTCTTTCGCATGTGGAATTTGCACATTGAAAACGCATGCAATTATCAGATTTCGACATGATTTCAAAATCGAATAATCCATTCTCGATATCGGCAACGTAATCGTGCAGTAAAACCTGTGGGAATGGTGGACATGGTGGGGTGACGTATACTTCGGGGTCGGGTTAGTCATACTTTTTGTCTTGCCCACCAGAGGTGAAGGCGAGACTTAGGGATCCAAATGTCGTCCGTCCGTCGTCCGTCCGCCACAAACCTTATGACACATAACTCCACAACCGTAATTCGCTTTTCAACCAAACTTAGATGGTAGATGGACTTGGGGGACCTACATGTTATGCTGCAGTCAGAGGTCACATGGTAAGGTCAAAGGTCATTTTCAGGTCAACCTTAAAGTTTACATGCAAGACTCTCTTATGACACCTAACTCCGCAACCGTAAGTCACTTTTCAACCAAACTTGGATGGTAGATGGACTTGGGGGACCTGCATGTTATGCTGCAGTCGGAGGTCACATGGTAAGGTCAAATGTCATTTTTAGGTCAACGTTAAAGTTTACATGCAAGACTCTCTTATGACACCTAACTCCGCAACCGTAAGTCACTTTTCAACCAAACTTGGATTGTAGATGGACTTGGGGGACCTGCATGTAATGCTGCAGTCGGAGGTCACATGGTAAGGTCAAAGGTCAACGTTAAAGTTTACATGCAAGATCTCATATGACACTTAACTCTGCAACCGCAAGTCACTTTTCAACCAAACTTGGATGGTAGATGGACTTGGGGGACCTGCATGTCATGCTGCAGTCGGAGGTCACATGGTAAGGTCCAAGGTCATTTTCAGGTCAACATTAAAGTTAACATGCAAGACTCTCCTATGACACCTAACTCCGCAACCGTAAGTCACTTTTCAACCAAACTTGGATGGTAGATATACTTAGGCGACTGCATTATGCTGCAGTCGGAGGTCACATGGCAAGGTCAAAGGTCATTTTCAGGTCAACATTAAAGTTTACGTGCAGGGCTCTTATGACAAGTGTTATTTCATACCAGTCATTTCACAATGAGGTTTCGATACAATTCTGTTGCGTGCCCTCGCAAATCACGATATTTATGGTTATTGTGTCACCGGTATTGTGATCAGATCAATGAGCACGAGAAGAAGACAAGCAGATCTGGTAAATTTCTTTTACATTGTTTTAATCCATTTCTTAAATCGTAATTAGATTTTTAAAAGAAAGGGTGGCATCGGCAAACGCCACTTCTATAGCAGCATGATCATGCAGATTATACGATTCCATCATCCCGCTGAATCAGAGCGGCGGAACGCTAGATTTCAAAAAAAAAGTTATTCTCACATTTTCTTCTAGGAGTCAGAATAAGGTTTATATTTCGCCAAAATCTACACCACTAATCTTCATACAACACGACTCGTATACGCCTATAAACCATTTGGCAATATCTCCAGCAACTCGTCTATGTCATGAAAGTAAGACAATCTTTTCACTTCCAATGGCAAATTTGCCGGCTCGAATCCCAGTATACTATGGGCAAGAATTTAATTTGCAAATTTTCATACCTTCTTTTCTGCTAAACGAAAAATACAAGTCCAAGATTTGTAATAGCACGATTCATAAACTTAAATGGGTTATCTACGATACGTAAAGAAAGAAAAGAAAAAAACCGTTGTAAGAAAGAAAAAGTACGACATGTGTGAAGGCGGGACGAGCGTGCATTGTTGTATCTCACTTTTATTATCTGTAAGCTTTAAAATTTGAACATTGAGAGAAAAAACAGAGTGGGAATGTGAAATAGTACAGGATAAGCAGGTTCCATTGCACTTCAAAAACCCGACTCAAGATTTCTCTAAAAGTTCAATCCCTCTAGCAAGCATTATCATTCCCAGAGAGATTTCCGGACTAATGGTATCTATTCCTCGACGAGTCAGCAACAAAAAGAGTTTGAGATCGATACCCAGCTAGATAGGTCTGATATGCAATGGGGGTAATGCGTGCATTGTGCTTAAAGGGCAAGTATACGCCAAAGAAATGTTGGTTTGAATAAAAAGTTAAAAATTAAACAAGAATAACACTGAAAACTCCATCAAATCGGGTGAAAATTTAATAAAAAAATTATGACATTTTAGGCTTTCGCTTAATTTTACAAAACGGTTATAAGCACATAATGGGCCCCGTTGCATAAACGTTACCACTATGTTAACTTGGGCATCCAAGGTAACGCCGATCAACAGCCAATCAGAACCAAGGAGTACATGCAAGTTGCCATTAGATGGCAAAGTTACCATAATTGATAAATTTTAGGAACGGGGCCCTGATTAGTATGCAAATGAAGAGACCGAAGCTTTGCTATGTACATTGTATGAATATGAAATGAGGCAGAGCAATGGCTGGTATTTCTGCCCTTTCCTTTGTATTGTTTACTGTATTAAATTTTCGTCTATAGGCGTATCCCGCCACAAGCCTCAGCTTTTAGCGTATACGACTTCTTCTTTAAACCCAACAGGTACATATTCATATTCTTCATAACAAATTGATTTTTGAATGAATTAGTGTTTACGAAAAATGTAATGAAATGGAAGAAAATAAATGTTTATTTGAATTGAAAAATTGAATTTAATGTGCAAATGCATGAAATGTATTTTGGCAGACAACGGGGACTGTTAGTGAGGAAAAAGGACAATAGAATTAGCCATGTTCATGATGTTAGCTATGTTGTTTACATTGTTAATTTCACTGAGGTCATTCAGGAGTCTTTCTTGAACATGTAGCATTGGACTGTAGAAAGAAGTAGCAATATTTTTTTAAGACAATACTAGAAGCTTCCAGAATTATTATGGAAATGTGTATATACAAGCTGGCAGGTTTTTATATATATATATATATATTATTGATGTCTTTTGTGAACGGTATTTCATTTCTTCGTCTTCTTCTTCTTCTTTTTTTTCTTCTTCTTCATTTTCTTCTTCTTCTTTTACTTCTTCTTCTTCTTTCTCTTCTTCCATCCTCTTCATCTTCTTTTGATCCCTCTGTAATGTTATATTAATGTTTCTGTTCATGTGTCAAGGAACACCCGGCTTTCCAGCCAATCTGGATTTAATACAGGATTATCATATATTATGATTAACCAGAACTGACTCCTCAAGATATGTAAGATAATTTATTATTTTGTTTAGTGTATGATCTGTTTACCTGTAAATAAAAAAAGCAAAAACAATTTTTCTTATTTTTCTCTTTTATTTGTTCGGTATTTTGTTTAATATCATAACAAGAGAAAACATCACCGACTATCTCATTTGCATATTCCTGAGTTGTGCATATAACTGTCATAACCTTCTTATTTTGCAGCCGATCTTGATGAATTTTTCAACATTATTTTTCTTTGATTTTTTTTTCTATTGATTGATTTGTTCTGGGATGAACTTGACCTTTAAACGTAGAAGTGGAATATTTTGAAGTTTGTAATTTTGTGCAAGCATCATGACCCTTATTAATTTGCACATTACATACATATTTACGGATATTTCCAGTCCATTAGTCTTATATGATAATGTACATTAAAAAAAAATCAGTTTAAAAGAGAGAACCAGAAAACTATCAAAACGGAATGGAAAAATAACAATATAAGCCAGTAGTAACTCCAGCATTACTATAATCTCGTTTGTACATATTCACACATAATTTAATATGATTTGGAAGCAAATTTATCCAACTTCGCGGTCAATGAACTTGATTAAATGGTTGTTATTATATTACTAACAGTGAACAACCAAAATGTCTAATCTGATTAGGATGTAAATGGTAACTCGGGTTAGAAATATGGTGACGACATATTAAACCACTATGCTCTCCCACATGCTAATGTGTCATTTCAAAACAGTAAAATTTTCAAAGACAGATTATTATCAGCATGGAAACATAAATTGTGAAATAATTGTTTATGCTGGCAATCTCCGTAATATCACGCTAGATTTCATCTTAAACATTTAAAGCACAATTTCCACTGGCGTATAAATGGGGAGCAGGGGGGGGGGGGCACTGGACCCCCAAAGGTTCCACGAAATGGGGAAGGGGAGAAAAGGAAAGAAAGGCATATGACAAATATTTATCATTTTGTAAAAACCTATCAAAGAATTAGATTTTCATCTGATAAAAGACAACATTCTTCGCTCGCTTATGACTTTTTAGAAGTTTTTTCCCCATACGTCATGCCCTCTCATAGCGCCACTGATTTTCGTTTACGTCGAATTAATGAAAATGAACAAAATATATGTTCATAATTCATTCAATAAACATTAGATGATTAATGTAATCACAAACATAAAACACATTAAAACAAGAACTAATTTCTTCAAATTTGACAATCTTTTTTACACAATCAATAGATGCCCGATTCCCGTCAAAAACAGTCATGATCAATTGAAGTAGGTCCTGATGTCCATTATCGAATTTATATCGATTATCTGTGAGGTAATTATTGTCGATTCGTCGCAAGTATAAAGCATAAAAACTGTTCCAGCATGTAACACAAAAAGTTTATTCCGGTTAAAATTGTGCTCTTCTTAAAGGTGTCTCCGTGTATTTCAACCCAAAATTATGATTTGGGATATTAAAGGGGAAGTTCACTCTGAGTAAAGGTTTGTTGTAAAACTACCAGATTTTTTTAAATGTTGATTTACGTTTGAGAAAGATCCATCAAAGGTTAGGAACTGAATTAGATTTTTTTTCCGACGTCATATACAAACACCTGTCCCTAGCTATGTTTTGTAATATATAATGCATACATTCCTTTTTAGAATGACTAAAAGGTTTCTTTCTCAGGAGCGGTGTGAAATTATTTGTCTGTTGATATACTGAAGGTACACTAAAAAAATCTATCTTTTTAAAACTTCACATTTTTTTATTATCATTTATTACACGATATACAGGGAAGCTACTCGCATATGACGTCACAAGTTAAAAAAAATCTGATATTCTTGTTAAAATCCTTGATGGATTTACTAATTCAAACCCCACCATTAAAAAAAAATCCTGCTATTTTTAAATCTTACTTTTTTGTCAGGGTGAACTTCCCCTTTAATAGCATTAGTAGCGAAGAGAAGCATGTCGAACATTAATTTTTGACGATAATCATTTTATTTTTATCAGAAATATCGGCCTAAAATATCCTCAATTGTCTACTTCTGAACTTTAAATGACCACGCTGTAAATTGGCCCATCGTCATACTCTTACCACTTCCGGTTTATGTTGTTATTTGGCATGAATAAGGACAAATATGTATTCCAATTTATCTTATGAAAGCAAAGTCATCGTAGTGACTGAACCTAATGTTCTTACATTTACACAGACCTATAGAGTGTATTATTAAGGAAAATCTCATTATAATCATGATTTCATTATCACCAATTAACGAATCTCAAGTCAACGATCCCAATTACGAAGTACGCATTTTGATGCAATTGATTGTATCCGCTAATATTGCTTATTACAAGCTTTCAAGTTGGTTTCAATCTTGTTTGATTAATGATGGGATCGTTGAAAATTGATGATTTCCTGCAACGTAGATAACCTCATAATTAATTAATCCCTATTAGTGATGTATGTAGTGAGGCATTATACCTATTAGGAAATAAGTTTAGGATGTCATTCTACATGTTCTAAAAAATATATTATGTGCAGAATAAGGGTGCGAAATTACGGTAATAACATGGAGCTACTAATTACAGCAGTCAATAGAGTATACTATATCCCTCTTATGAATATTCATGAGTATTCTAGATAAACGATTGGCCAATTCGTGATCATGTGACAAAGTATAATTTCAATAGGAAAACACTTCGCTGCAAATAGCTCCGTATAGTTTTATATGGACCTAGTTCATGAAACTTGAACATAAGTGTATCACTGAAGTTCCTGCCTGAGTTTCAGGTCACATGACCAAGATCAAGGTCAAATAGGGTCAACGAACTTTGACCATGTTGGGGGTATTTTTGGAATTGTCATCATACTTTGAATATTCATGAGTATTCTAGATAAACGATTGGCCAATTCGTGATCATGTGACAAAGTATAATTTCAATAGGAAAACACTTCGCTGCAAATAGCTCCGTATAGTTTTATATGGATCTAGTTCATGAAACTTAGACATAAGAGCAATTAAGTATCACTGAACATCCTGTGCGAGTTTCAGGTCACATGACCTAGGTCAAAGGTCATGTAGGGTCAATGAACTTTGGCCGTGTTGGGGGTATTTGTTGAATTGGCATCATAACTTAGAAAGTTTATGGATCTACACATGTAGTTCATTAAATTTAGACATATAAGGCTAATCAAGTATGAATGATTGTTTTGCACATGTCTTTAATATGTCACATGATCATGGTGAAAGGTCATGATGGGTCAAATGGACATAGTATTTTATTAACATATGAGTGTTTTCCTTTGTGAATAATTATTTAATACAAAGTCAGAACTGCTGCTATATCGAATCACGTAATGCAGGCGAGACTGACATAGGCGTTCCACTTGTTTGTTTTGCTTTGTTTCTGTCTTTGTTTCTATGTTTTGGGGTTTTTGTTTATATTGAATTGTATCGTAAACTCGCTTTTATCCCCCGTCATGACAGTGATACCCACTTCAGGCGTCACCAAAGCGCAACACCCCCTTTAACATACTTTCCGAATGAGAGCGATTGAATGGATGCCATTGCAGCAACCCCATTAAGATACTCTGTCATATTAGCCTGTTGTACAAGATTATATGCGACAGCGAATGACCCCTGGTGAGGAATTGTCTGCCAAATTAAAAGGTGGTAATGAATTTACCAACAAGGATCGCGTCTAATGACCCGTGAGCGAACCCGTCTCTTAAAGGACAAGTCCACTCCAACAAAAAGTTGATTTGAATAAAAGGAGAAAAATCCAACAAGCATAACACTGAAAATTTATGACATTTTAAAGCTTCGCTTAATTTCACAAAAAAATCACATGCATATCCTGGTCGGTATGCAAATGAGGAGACTGGTCACGTCATCCACTCACTATTTCTTTCGTATCTTATTATATGAAAAATTATAGTTTTCTCCTCATTGTCAAGGGAAACAACGACTAATTCCTCCCTGAACATGTGTAATTAGCATTGTGTAATACTATATGGTTCAGTCAATATTGTATAATTCAAACAATAGAAAACAAAAGAAATAGTGAGTCAGGGACATCATCGACCGTCTCATTTGCATGTCACTGTGTTGTGCATATCACTGTTTTTGTGAAAAATAAGCGACATTTTAAAATGTCATAACTTTCTTATTTCACATCCGATTTTGATGAAATTTTCAGTGTTATATATGCTCGTTTGATTTTTCTCTATTAATTCAAATCAACATTATTCTGGGGTGGAATTGACCTTTAACTTCCCGTTGCACCACGAAATTGAGGGCTTTAAAGGGGCAGTTCGTTAATGATGTGGGTGGATAGACTAGAAACTAACTATAGCTTTGGATTGACTGACATAAACCTATACCCGAGAAAGATGGATGGACTGCAAAATAATCGCAGAGAAGAACATGAGCTTTAGGAATCATGATCAAGGAAGTAACCATGATAATGAGTATAACCGATTTCAAATCCTAAGCAAAAACTAATGCAAGTCAGAAGACAGAGTTCTCAAGACGCGAGTCTGGCAATCATAAAACATGTAAGAATTGGCCCTCCCTTGTAATTTGCTAATTAAACCTTGAATTGCGAGAGACAAATGAGTCGATGGTACCCAACGATTTCAGGATCACCATCTCTCAAGAAAGTCCTAATCAGTCCTTTGTAAGTATAGAAGCAAGCTATGAATAGATTCCGACACTTCGTCATACCATGGGCCTCGTAATAGGTCCATGGTCATACATCATTCAACTGATTTGTAGAAGTTTTTGAGATCTTGGTTTAATCTAGAAAAGAAACGTACAAGGGTCTCTTGAGAGACCGAAAGCAAACGAATCTCTCATTTCTTTGTAAATATTATGACAATGTATAACATAATGGAGAAATAACTTAAAGGTCAAGTCCACTTCAGAAAAATGTTGATTTAAATCAATAGAGAAAAATCAGACAAGCATAATGCTGAAAATTTCATCAAAATCGGATGTAAAATAAGAAAGTTATGACATTTTGAAGTTTCGCTTATTTTTCACAACATAGTTATATGCACAATTTAGTCACATGCAAATGAGAGAATCAATGATGTCCCTCACTCACTATCTCTTTTGTTATCTTATTGTTCGAATTACACAATATTTCAATTTTTACGGATTTGAAAATAAGGACCAACTTGACTGAACCATAAAATGTTAAACAATGGTATTTCCACATATTCAGGGGGGAATAAAACTTTGTTTCAAAGGACAATGAGGAGAAAATTAGAATATTTCATATTTCATACAATAAAATACAAAAGAAGTAGTGGGTGAGTGATGTCATCAGTTCCCTCATTTGCATACCGACTGGGATGTGCATATAACTGTTTTGTGAAATTAAGTGAAAATTAAAAATGTCATAACTTTCTTATTTTACAACCGATTTTGATGGAATTTTCAGTGTTGTGGTTGTTGGATTTTTCTCTTTTTATTCAAATCAACTTTTTGTTTGGGTGGACTTGTCCATTAAATAATCGAACAATTTGAGAAATTTCAATATGACGATTTTTTACCTCAAGAACAAAGCAAAAAATTGTCTTATCCCATACCCTGAAGAACACGGACCACACCTCAAAGCTTACACGGTTTTGTAAAGATGAAAGATAAAATGCCTCTGTACAACTTTATGCAGTGTGGTATCCCACCTAGGGAGAGACAACATCTTTATTTATGTTAATACGTTAAGATTCTCTCTTGAACAAAACGGTTGCATCCCCAACCCCTCCAAAACATGCAATAACGGTGAGATCTAATTTAGTACAGAAAATATGATTCCTTCCATCATCATGATCATGTCCAAAGAGCTAGAACGCCGTCCAGACTCCGACTTAATGCCAGGGGCCTCAATGTGACAAAACCCCATGGAGTAATGGCACATCCGGAACTAAAAAATATCTGAATCTAAAATGCATTTTATAATTCTGGAGTATTGAAACCTTACATGCAGAAAGGAGCCTAAACGTGTTGAAGGTTCTCTCTTGGGCAATTAAACTGCATCTCAAACTCTCTGGAGTTCGGGACCCCACGTCCAGAACGAGACACCACCTTTTAAAAAATGAGATGCCCCAATGTGATGATGGTTCTCTCTAGAGCAACTGAACTGCATCCCGCCCGATCAATCAACATCATCTCCTATTCCAGAGTGCATCTTGATCATTCCAATGCTGAGTATATTAGAATTGCCACAACCATGTCGTTACATATTACAATCAAGGGTCTGGGGCTACCTACAACTTCAACAAATGGACATTTGGGAAAACCTGGAAAATGATATATATGTGCACAGTCTGTCAGTCTCCCACTACGTATGGAAACAAAGGAAAATTTCCTCCTATTAAAAAAACATTACTTCTGAAAAAAAAGTTGCTTTTACCACGATATGTCTGTATATTAGAAAATAAATGAATGTAAAGATCTATTATTTTGGACATGATTATAAGATTTTTAAAAATGCAGAGAGAAACACACTGCTATATAAGCCAAAACCATCACCCCACCCACACACCATAAATGAACCCCGACAAGAAGAAAGAGTGAACGAGCTCATTTCAACATTAATGTGAACTAAAGCTTCAATGAATCCTCTGACGACACAGCAACATTCTCCAGGGAGACGGGCAAACACCGCTGACAGAGTAGTTCAAGCGTTTCTTCATTAAATGTTTGTGTCATGTTGCTTCAGATTTGCTTACACTCATCATAAGTTACGAATGTTACGTTGCCTTTATTGGGACTGTCACCCAAGCGATCCCACCTAGTTATAGGCCCATCGCTGGTCTACAGGTCGCTTCAAGCAGTGGCGGTGTTAGATCTTGGTCGTGGGAGGGGCATTTTTTTCCCCAAAAAAAGAAGGACCGAATGGGCCGTGCAAACTTTAAGACGAAGATTTTTATATATATAAAAAAATCAAACATCAGGATAATGATGACGATTGTACTTTTATGATTTCTCACATCGGCCTAAGGTCAATTTCGTTTTCTAATCATGACAGCGAAGAGACATTGATCTGAAGAGGCCTTAAGAGTTTCTACAACTTTCTCAAAATGTAAAACCCAACATGCTACTGCACCATATTATGATCTTCATAAAAAGGATGCTGTTACAAGAAGATGGTCGCCGAGTTTGAATGTTGGTGAATTTTTATTTTATTTTGCATGGTTAAACTTATTTTGTAAGGAGAAGGGGGGAAGATGCTACCCCGTGGTAGCTGCCTCAGACATGTCAGAAGTGCTACACCAGTCAAGTCTACGTACCAGAAGCCAGTGGCCGATGATGGAAGAGGTCATGTGGTCTTCCACCAATGGGGACACTGGAGGAGGTAAGAATTCTTGATGTATATATTAAAGGTACAGTTTTTCCAAGGCTATATATCATACAATTGGAATCAATAAGGGCCTTACACACTTCATGGCGTACATGGATACAGTGCCTTTCTGGTTCTGACATGAATAAATCCAATCTTCCGGTAGTCGATGCAGAGTCCATACACAAGAGACAAAAACAAGTTACTGGATTCGAAATTCTAAGTAATTTTCGAAGATGCAGACCACGTGAAAAGCACTAGGCCTTATCAAAAGGTGTCAATGTCGTAAAAAAGTTATTTTCCATAAAAGGCAAACACGAAAATAAAGTAAAAGATACAATTTTTCTCAATACGATTAAGGACGAATTTTTATATACAGCAATATGGTAATACTGGACATACGGATATGCACATGTAGACAAGCCTTTTAAATTATGTACTCCACACAATCAAATTATGATAAAACAGCTCATTTCCCAGTTGGAAAATTTTACTGTATTCAAAGTTATGCCAATATGAACTATTCCCATCGTGTAATAGGCCCCTAAATATTGCATTGAACAATTTCACTCATGTATATACTTCAGCATAAAGTAGCCCTAAATGAAAGCAGCCTAAAAATTATGCTGTACTTTTCATCAATCACCATTCATCAATGGTTACCTTTTTTCCTCGAAGTTGCACATTTTGCTCAACGAGTAACAAGTTGTTCTCCCTGATCTAACCCAATTGACATGTCGTTAGGAAACTTACAAAAATAGAAACAGGTACGAAACTAGGATTGCTAGTTACCCATCCATTTGAAAGTGGAAACCGAAATTGAACTCCAGTTTATACTGCACTACCAAAGGTATGGTGTTCTCATGGACCTATGTTACCAAATTCCGTAATTGGGGGAAAGGGTGAGGAATTATCTGCCTAGCAAAAAAAAATATTGAAATGTTTTGGCCTGTAATTATTATTATGAGGTCCAGTCTAACTTATGTTATGTAGTTTAACTTTCTGATAGAATTATATAAGGCCGACTTAGCCAAAACTGTTAAAAAAAAACATGTTTCTCCTGTTCTCTTTCATTATGCCTTACTGGTGGAAAACTTAACATTATTGCCAGACAGCTTGGTGTCAAATGAGCTGATCAATTGAGCCTGCACTGTTAGACTTTTTTTTTTGGGGGGGGGAATAACTTGCTATCCATAGTGATACCACAACCGTAACAACTTTAGACTAGAGTCTGAATTAACCCTCTGTTATGTCTGTCTTCATGATCACGACCTGACGCTGGCTGTACGGCATGGATGCTGTAGGTTACCCATATTCCTGGTTTCGTCCAGTCCACTGTGCTATTAATGTTATATTAATAAGGCGTTGATACCCTCAACGAGTTTGTAAGTGCTTTGCGGGGAGGGCTATAAATCATTACCGTTAAGTTAATCTCCTGGTCGTATACTTGTCTTTATCCTCAAACTAGGACACCCAAGCATGGGCGGAAATCCCAGGGGGGACAGGGGGGACGTGTCCCCCCTACTCAAAATAGTAGGGGGGACACAATATCAAATGTCCCCCCTACTATTTTTGGTCTTTTATGATGGTAAGAAATACATCATTCTAAATCTAAATAAAACATGTATTTTGGGACAAGTTGGGACGAGATGACCTTACTTTTGGGATGATAACCTTTTTTTTGCTTGTCAAATTTTCCCTTGTCCCCGTAGGCGGACCAGGGGGCCGAGGGGCCCGCCCCCCCTCCCCTCTTGGCGGAGCAAAAAAAGTAAAAAGGGAAAGAAAGAAGGAATAAAGGAAGGAAAGGAGAGGAGAAAAAGAAGAGAAGGACGACGAGTAAATAAAATAAGATGAGGGGAAGACTTGGAAAATAAAAAGAATCTTTCGTGCCACTATATAAAATTTTCGCTCGCGCTTCGCGCTCGCATTGCCTGTTAGGTGATTTACATATCTTGTTCAATATGGAGCTCGAATGTCAAGTTTGGAAGTCAATATACAAAACATATTTCACCTCGGAAATCGAACTTTCATTATTTTGTGTGATTTACAAATTGATTTTTAAAAAGTGCTCTGTAAAAATGTCAGTTTTATGGTCTGAATATTAACATTTGCTGCTTGCGCTGTGCGCTCGCAAATTTTCATTTATCAGGTACCTATTATTTTCGTGTATTTCATAAAGTTTTCAAAATATCCCTTTTCAGGTCTGATTGTTAAGACGTATCAGCTAGCGCGCTGCACGCTCGCATTTTGATTGGCGAGTTATATATGTTTCAATATTGATTATACAACAAACTACTTAAAAACCCCTTTTCGTGACAGTTTATCAAAAATTTTAGCTCGCAATTTGCGCTCGCATTAATGGTTAAAAATACTTTAACTGATGCCTCCTATTCATAATTACAAAAGTGAAATGTCCAGTTTTTATGCCATAATATCATCAGATTTCGCGCCCTCATTAGGCATTAATAAATATGATATTAATTTGATCATCAAATTGTCCCTTTTGTTTCATCTCGCTTAGCAAGAGGAATAGTCATCATTTTCATATGATGACATGTCGTAAGGATGTCCCGGTCCTATGTCAAAACTCAGAGTAATAATAATGAAAATATCAGCTCTTTTTTAAGTGCGATCCATATCCACCTTACAATTTTTCTACAAAGTGCTTGAAATATAAAGCTGAAATTGACTCTTTTTTTCAGATCGGAATATCAAAGTTTCATGATTTTCATGATTAAAGATGTATTTAGAATGCCTAGATTCTAGGTCTAAATATGAAACACGCGCGCGCATGTTTATTCAGATACTCAACTTGTTCTCTATTTAAATCATTATCCAGTTTCAGATCACAATATCAAAATTTTTCTGCTCGCGCTTTGTGCTCGCATTATTAATGTAGGAAGACCCCATATTACTCATCCTTTTCATTATTTACAAAACATGAACGGAGTGGCCCATTTTTAGGTCTAAATCTCGATTTTTTTTCTTCTGCTCGCTCTTCGCGCTCGCATCAATTATTAAATTATATAGCTATCCTGTACACGATTAAAAAAAATTTAATTAAAATTTTCCATTCTTTCTTTAGAAAGTTCAAAATTGTTCAGCTTGCGCTTCGCGCTCGCATCTTTTGATTGTTGAAATATGTCACGCCTTCATGGCTAAGTGCAAGCAGTCCTTAACAGTTACCTTTTCAACAGGTACCAGTTCAAAACGTATATAAAAATTTTCTGCTCGCGCTTTGCGCTCGCATTATCAATACTCATCCTTTTCATGATTTACAAAACATGAATAGTGTCTCGTTCAGTAAATATAGGACTAAATCTCGAAATTTTCCGCTCGCGCTTCGCGCTCGCATCATATACCTATACTTATATACCTATTCTGCTTGAGTTACAAAAAGTGCTTAGAATTCCCATTCTTTGCGTGAAATGTAAAAAAAAAATTAGCTTGCGCTTCGCGCTCGCATTATTTGATTATTAAATGCTACTTTAACAGGTATCTTTTCCATCAGTTCATTTCTGCTCGCGCTTTGCGTTCGTAGTAATTATTAAGTTGCATACACATCTTTTTCAGGATAACAAACATTGCCCAGAATGTTCAAATTTCAGGAAAAAATACACAAAATTTCCAAAAAATTAGCTCGCGCTTCGCGCTCGCATCATATAAATAAGGATTATGATATTATATATTAATTTATAACAATAAAGCTAAGAAGTGACTAATGAGGACTATTCCTTCAAAGAAACAAACAAAAATCATCTTCGAGCTGCCGATCGGGGAAAATATGGCTGAAACAAATTTCCGCCCCCCCTCCTATTGGCGAAGGCTGGATCCGCCCCTGTGTCCCCCCTACCTTTTGGGAGAGATTTCCGCCCCTGCACCCAAGGGACTAGTAGTTGCATTCAACGAACCCCCTACGCCAATTCAAATGTATTTATTATACTTCTATAACTGATAATGATGAAGTGGAGTGGGATCATATATGTCGTGATGAATATGGAATGATGATGTCAATGATGGTGATGATGATGATGAAAACATGGTAGCAATGAATGGTAATACAATATAGCGCGAAATTTATATTATAATTTTTCAGGAATACTATCAAAGACACACGAAGCACGCAAAATACACGTCGGCCTATGTGATTAGAATAATAAATGACGATTTCATCAAGCATAGAAACTATTCAAAACCATTAATTTGGAAAAATGAAATATAGATAGGGCTCATCTGAATCATATGGTTTTACAGGAGCATGGCGAGTAATAAATTTAAAGAGCTTACCGTCACTTATATATCGGATGGAGACATGTCTTGTCTAGGCGATTGATAAACCAATAAACAGTCAGTCTTTGAAGAAAAAAAGGTAAAACAAATCAAGGTTTTAACATGTTCATCATTCAAGAGTAGTCATTTAAATGTTTGTGAGGGTTCACAGTGACCGAGTTGACTAGCACAAACTTTCGATGAACCTAAGGAGCTATTTTTGTGGTATTTCCTAAAATCCGTGAAACGATTCCTGTAAATTGTGATGATCACCAAGACATTAAACTCAGTAATAATTTTGGTGCGTGGTGAAGATTCTATGAAGCATTCTTACCACAGAATGACAGATTGACAACTTCCAGAGAAATCCAACAATACACACCAATATGGTCTCCGACAGAAAACAGTTTCCAAAGACATTCAACCGAACCGTCCAAGGTATAGCGATTTCAGCAGATTGCTCTTTATTTGGCAGTGTAGCTCATCGAACATCTCACGAACTTGACGGCGGTTTCCTCCAGGAATGCCTCAGTGGTTTTGTTTAAAGTCATCAAGGAAAAGGATAGATGCCCTTTCCAAGACGGTGACAGGAAGTTATTTACCTCCTCGGTGGAGTCCCTTGGATGGTATTCATAATTATGGAGCAGAGATGAGCTTACTCAACGCAACCCGAGATAGGGTCGACTGGATTCCACGGACGGGCGTGCGTCCCTTTGGAATCCTAGCTTATGAATGAACGAAGGATGCATCTGATGCCTGTGCTTCAACCGACTCACTTGGGAGTGCATCTTTCTTTCTCTCCCAGCCTCTCTCCATCTCTCGCTCTTTTTCCTTCTCAACTTTTATTCCATCCATCCATCGCTGAAAGACAAGGATCATGATCTTTGCCGAACCTTGCTCGTGTCAAACTTATAAAAACGATCGAAAGACGATACTTTGGTGTCAGTACTGAGTTCGTTATAGAGCACGTTCTTCAAAAGATAATATAAAAATTGGATGAAGGGTTCATGGAACAGCGATTCCCCGAATGTTACCCGATCCTACTAAGGCAGCCAAGGAAAGCGACTGAACGTGGGAAATAATTATGAATACCAGTAGCAGAAGAATATCGCAAATTGTCAAGCTTAATCATCATACAATCTACATGATCTAGACTATATTAAAATCTATCCGGAAAAAAGTAAGAGAAGAGGAAGATGCTATTGTGCCAAAAGACGGGAAGGGGGGGGGGGGGGGGGCGGTCCCGATAGCCATAATGACGGTGGGGAAAAAAACCTTAAGAAAAACTTAATTCCTCCCCGATCGCATCCAATGGGTGTACGTTTACTGTAGACATCCAATTTTTTTCTCTAATAGCTTTCATTTTGCAGCAAAACATATCATACATGCTTGTGCATTATTTGTTTCACTAAGCGGTTTTTTCATGCCTGAGATCAGAAAACGGCTGGATGAGTAAAGACTACGCAGCCATAAAGAGGAGTCTTTAGATGACAGATGAGATTAAATTCACTGTCCATATCCTACATGGTGTGAACTCTGCCCTGAACTTGCTTGCATCAGAACAAAAAACCCAAGCTTGTCTCCAAAACAACACACTTACCAACGTACAGACAAAAATAACACCAAACTTAATGTTAAAAACACGGAGAACACTGGGCATTAAATCCTTTCAATTAGACGCATTTTTGTCTTCCATGTCTTCCCGCCCACTTGCGTAACTATGTATTGTCTGAGGGTAACGTTAAAAGAGCGTGACATTTATTCAGAATATGAGCTATCAACAACATTCAAAGCAGAGCGATTGGTATACGTTGGTCATGCTAGAGCCAATTTCTGTGGATTAACAATGCAATTTTTATGGAAAGAGAAGTTGAAGTTGAAGATTGTTCTGTTAATTGCCAATTGATTCATGTATGTTTATATTGATCTCATATGCCATCAATCTTCTTTTATCGCCACAAATATTTATTAATTTATATATACAAATGTCCTATTAGCGTATATATCACATGAAGCAGCTACACAGGCCGGACTGTGTTCGGTAAACGTTGGCATGGTTGGTAGGCCTTTAGGTGTACCAAATTGGAGTTAAGTTCCACGTAAGTACCCCTGAACATGCTGAAGAATCAAATTGAGTCTAACCCTATAACATATACATTAAAAAAATAGAGAAGCAGTAATAAAAGCTAAAACTTTAGAGAAAATTCACTAGAAGTAGGATTTCAACTTGTCCGCAGAGGTAATGTCATCGTGATGAAGGCTGCTAAGAAAATTTCTTAACTCTCTCTAATACTCAGACGGATCAAAATGTTTTTTTTCCTTCATAAGTTGAGTATCCATTAAAAATCTTGAATATTGATCACTGCTCTAAGGGACTTTTTACAAGTGAATCTTGAACCATCATTGTATTGACGGATGCAATTCGTATGTAGAATCATTGGACCTTTCACACGCTCACTCAAAACTGTGATTTTAATTCGAATTCCCGAGCAAAGGCGTATGTGTCCTTGGTGACTTGTCAATCAAAGCACTGCATTAATACGATGAGTGCATGACAATTGTATTATCTACGGAAGTGCTTGAAAGGACACGTAAGCTCCGCCCCAAAAGATGTTTTGGAGGTCAAGCCTTTCACACTTAAAATTCGTATCGTAATTTGAATGAAACTTGACTGCAATTCACCTCCGGAGTTGAATTTGAATTCGAGATTCTAGTTTGGTTTCACACGTGCTAAAAGTTCGTCATTAGCCTTATTTTTCACTGTTCAGTCATCATTCAAATTACGATTTTTTTTCCGTGTGAAAGGGCGGTCAGTCTAAGGAGGGAAACAGTATATAGATATACCACTTGGCACCAACTACGTTGATTATTTCAGATTTTTGATAGTCTTTATTGATCTAATTTTTGTTTATGTGGTCATTCTTATTTCGCCAGATTCCGCTGTTTATCCTCTTTTGCGCAAATCATTTAAGCCTGATTATTCGGTATGACCCCTGTGAAACAAACCATTCATTTCAAAGTGGGCAAAGTAGCAAACCGACTATACTGGCGACAGAAGAAAAAAAATCTGTATATCGTCACATTTAAATCCCTCTGACATATATGTCTTTTTCATAAACAATAATTATATTTTTTCATTTATACAAACTTGACCCTTAGACTGACAGTAGATCTCCACCTTTTAAACACATCAAAAGCATATTCCCTTTCGATAAATACAGGTTGCATTTGAGGCAATCCAGCAGACATTATTTTGTTCAATGTATTCAGTCTGCCCTGCTTATATGTTAGAAGTTCAAGGTCGAATTATATAATAGCAGTATATCTCGAATACGTATGACCCATTCCCAAAATGAGATTGAAATAAAGTGACATATCGATAAACATATGAATACATAATAAGTTATTTATACCGATAAACGAACGAATGAATAAGCAGATGAAATAAAAAATAGATTAATCAAGTGGCATAATAGATAAACTAATCAACTGATACATGAATGCATTATTGAAAATTATCATCAACAACATCTGCAATAAAGCAATGATGTAACACGTGTCACAATACAAGAAGGTTTAAAGTTACTTATGTTTAATATGCCTTTTTCAACTATTGGAGTCTGAACATGAAGTTACTTTCAAAAGTTTGTTTAGTATCAGCAATATTATCATTTATGTTGGATGTTGATATAAAAAAGCACATTTTGCTCACAACACATTACAGTTCATACAAAAGAATCAGAATGTACCTTTTTCCTCAACTAGAGTTAAAGAAAACGTGAACGGAATGAATAATGACTTTGAACATGACTATGTTTCGTAACCCACGGGGATTTTCTTTAGACACTGTATGAAGAGAGGCTTGTTCGTTTTTCATCGCCCACAGTCTTCAATCGTACCCCGGTGGGTTGTAGAGATTTTTGATGTTTATGTTTGACATATTCAAAGCTGTGAACGATCATCAATCATCCATTCCTTGCGAATGGAGAGGTCATTACAGAAATAAAAGTCTAAAAAGGGAGGTCTTCTTCTGATTTTCTTAAGGATCGAAGAAAGAACTGCATTTCTTTCGTCACGCAAACACACACACACACCCTCTCACACCCTCACACAAATCGAAATGGGATTTGTTTTTCACAAAATTATCTTTACACTCTTCAATACCACACTTTGACTAAGACAAAAAAAAAGTCCAAGATCATGGTGACACCATCTAACGACTTTCCATTGTCTCATAGATGAGGTTAGGTTTATGGATTTAGGAAGGAAATGGAGTTCAAATTGTGCTAACAAACACGATGAATGAATTAATAACATTTGCTGTCAAACTGTTTACACAAGTTGAAGTAAAAGTAGACACACTTTATCCTGTGGAGAAAATATACATTTTTTACCCGTGTTCTTATGTTTTAGCATGATGATATTACCTACCAACCAGCCAATCTTTAACCTAGTAACCACCGAGAGGTTGCGCAAGGATTTTCAATCACATACATGCATGTCTTCATAGTTTATAGATTAACACATACACTGCAAAAACTCCGGTGTTGATTTAACACCAGCCCGAAATCTATACATGTCCGCACCAGAGAAACAACACCAGTTTGGAATCAAACCGATGCTGTTTTAATACTAATTGGTGTTGTATAAACACCTATCTGGTGTTAGACCAAAATGAAACTGGCGTTTTTTTAACACTTCTCTGGTGTGGACATATAAAGATTCCAGGCTGGTGCTAAATCAACACCAGAGTTTTTGCAGTGTACATGCAGTACATTGTAGTACTGGACTGAATCAGTATGGGGGTCAACATATCTAATATTGATTGTCTATGGTCAGCATATACATAATCATGATAATGTATATCATTTACCTGAAAAATATTGAAAAATAAGGACAATGCCATGTATCAGTTGAATTAATTTACATCATAGATTTGGTTAACCACATAGATCAAGCTTTATTACATTCCTGTGTGTCACCCCAACCATGGACCTACTTTTGCTAGTAGGTCCATGCCCCAACACAAACTAACACGCACATACCTTCACAGACGATTTTGAGAAAGAAATCCCTGATTAATAGCACCCTAAGGCAAATCTTGCAGTGCACGACCTGCATGACTTGAATTAATGAAGTTTAAATGTGATCAGACAGAATGGTAATGACGTTGATATTGAATTATTAACTGTTTTCCCCTTTTCATCGAAATGAAATGAGCCATGTAATTACCATGAATTCCGGCACGTTAGTCTTGCAGTATAATATGCCATTATTTGGACCATTTGGTAATGTAAACTACAGGCACCAAACCTGCTTTGGTCACGCAAACGCAATGTGTTCGGTATTAGCATGATCAAATGAGAATAGTAACCATTATGACATGATTGGTGCATAATCATGAATGTAGCTCCCCGTCTGGTAGCTTTAATCATGAACAAATAGTGCAAAAATAGGCAATGTTTTTTTTTTTTAGAATAAAGGGGACAGGCACGGCACATTGAAGGGGTCGGGGTCCACGAGACGACCTATTGATGAAGTCGTTTTTCACGATGAATGATAGTATAGACCCATACAACATAGACATCTTGTTTGTATTTTTTTTCTCTTACCCCCCCCCCCCCCCACCTCTCCCAATTTTCCAGGGGTGGCTGCCTAATCCACCTCCCCCACCCGAGGCGCCGCCAATGAGAAATGATAACGAATAGCAACTAAAATCTAAGTTTCATATTCCAGTTGTTTATAGAGAAAAGGAATGGATACCACATTTCTCTTGTCATCATTGGGGTCAATTGTAAAGTAAATCTCAATTAACAAATTTATTGTATGGATTCTTGCCCGTACATAATCAAAATCGATTTCCTGCCAATAAAGCCAGATCTTATTTCTAACTTTTTGAGAACTTTTTGTTGTTTAAAGGGATGGTCCGGGCTGAAAGTATGTATAGCTAAAATGCCGAAAATTTTATCAAAATCGGATAACAAATAACAAAGTTATTGAATTTTAAAGTTTAGCAATATTTTGTGAAAACAGTCGTCATGAATATTCATTAGGTGGGCTGATGATGTCACATCTCCACTTGTTCTTTTGTATTTTATTATATGAAATTAGGTTTATTCAAATTTTTTCCTCCAAGAACTAGAAAAATTGGATTGTCAACTGATTTAGTGCATTAGATATTTATTGCTGCAACTTATTTCATTATAAGGGAGACATATTATTCACACAAGAATGAAATAATGAAAGAAATATGATTGTATGTAATAACATAAGAAAACGGAAAGTGGAGATGTGACATCATCAGCCCACCTAATGAATATTCATGACGACTGTTTTCACAAAATATTGCTAAACTTTAAACTTCAATAACTTTATTATTTGTTATCTGATTTTGATGAAATTTTCGGCATTTTGCTCAGTGAATTCTATTCTATGTATTAAGATATAAATATTTTCAGCCCGGACCATCCCTTTAATCAGATCGTCATTCTCGTATGCATTCATGAACCAAGTTTAAATATAATCCAACTTTTTGACGACGAGCTTGTCGACGCTCTGGTGAAAATTGTTAGACGGGGGCAAACGGTTCGAGATGGCAATAATTGACATTTTAAGATTAATCAATAACGGTATTTACAAAGTAAAGCCTGTTTAATTTCACACCGTCACACTGAATGCAAGTCGATGTTGCATTAGTCATATCTTCCACCAAACTAACAATTTTGTATTCTTTTTTTGAAGACTTGGTGGCGGAAAAAAATAATTTGCCGTGACAAAGGATTTTTTGAAGAGATCGGGAGATTTTTTTTTATTTTTACTTTTTGTGCCAGACCAAGATTGAGGCTATTTCCAATAAAGGTACTACTAACTGGATATCCTGATCTGTGAGGAAAAAAAATTACACTCATTAAAAATATGTCACTTTTGTGTTGCTTACTTGACCACTTGATATGCTATCTCAAATTTCAAAAATTATTTTATGGTTAATTTTTTGTAACTTTTTATATGCTTATTTGGTTATACTGTTGGAACTTTACATGTAAATTTTTGCAAGTTCAAATTCAACTGATAACGTGAGGCTCGTTCGCTAATATAAACCAACTGTCAATTCAGCGCTTGCCTCATCTGCTGACAAAATCTTTGATTTGTGACAACAAAATACTTCCTCTTAACAACACTATTGATAGACACAGGCTGTGGAGTGATTCGAACAATATAATAGCAGACAGCGTGACCTTTTAACTTGTCTAAAATAGGCGATCAACTGTATGCATGAAGCGTGTCCCACGTGTGTAGATCGGTGTTATTTATGGCACTAAAATAACGTAAAGGACAATGCGTGGGACTGTCCAAATCTTGACCTATATTCCTCAGGTACAGACCCCGATAGAAAGAACTCAACAAGTAGGGCTTGAATCAAGTCTACAAAGACGTTAACCTGCCGAGGAGCTTTCAGTACACAAAACGATAAATTGCCAATTCGTCCATCACCAACTCGTCCACTCATTGGTCTAACTTCATTTAGTATAATGCCATTCCGTCCATCAACATTTCGTCCAACACCCATTTGGTCCAATAATCACTTCGTCTAATCACCAGTCAGTTTATGGTCTAATATCCTTTTAATTTTCCTTCATTTCGCCAAATTGACACTTATTCCAATTAGACCAAATTGTATATGGACTTACTGGCTATTAGACCAACAGGTTATTAGATGAAACGGTGAGTGGATGAAATGTCAATTAGATCATGTGGATAGTGGACGAACTGATGGTAGACCAAATGAGAGTAGACGAGTTGGTAATTTGACGAAATGGCATTGGACCAACTGATAATAATCCAACAAGACCAAGCACGATCTTTAAGCTGCATTTTTCAGACCACTTTCATTAAAGTGAATGGCTTGTGCTGCAAGTAAGGCTTGACCCGCTATTAATGTTGGCCCTATATCCTCAGCACCAAAAACAGGAAACGAGATTTCAGCTCCTTTTTCCATTGATGATTCCATATTTATTGGTATATATTAGTTAAAAAGAGTAGTAATGTGGTAGAAACACTGATCTGATTTAACAACAGGTTGATTGCTTTCGAATATTCTATTAATTAGTGTTTTCTCTCTAAAAATTAAAATTACAACGATTTATTTGTTTATGTATAATGTTATCTAGTCTGAACAAAATCAAAATGGCGAAAAGGCGAAAATCCTCCGGCAAACAACCGCCCCCGGAAGAAAAAGCACCACAACGACAAATACGCATATGTAAGAAAATTAATGTGAATATGGAATTTCAGCTAATTTCATACAACATGTCTACCTTTTTAGAATTTTAAATCCAGCGCCATTTCAAGGCTCTGTAATGCTTGGCCTGCTTTGGTAATGCTCATTTACAGGCGCAGATCCAGGGTAGGGGCACAGAGGTCAAGCGTCAAGCCCATTAACTGCCCTCTTTTGTTTTGGAACTGTTATCGCCTCGGAAGTTTTTTATTTTATATTTTTATTGGAGGTGACCTGTAGGGATAAAGCCTAAAATCATATATATAGAATCAGGATACCATTTCTTTCTGGATATTTTCCCCCAAACTTCTTTCAGAAAATGTACACACCCTTTTATGTTTGTTGAAAAAGTTCTACGAAGCAAAATCAATCAATTTCATGTGCCCCCACTATTTACGAAATCCTGGATCTGATGGTCCTAATTCTAATAGGTGATGTTGATATATTATGAACCCTCCCCATATGACCCAAGACTGGGGGAAAGTGCGCACAACAAAAATGTGTGCCACCCCTCCCGCCCCCTTTATTGGGAGGGGGCATTCTTGACTTGTTTAAATGAGTAACGATAATTAAAAAATATATTTTCCATTTTAAATGAATTTGATTTTTTTAGACTGCTTTGTGCGTGCATGTGATAAGTAATCAAGAGAAAATTACAAACGATAAATGACATTTAGAATCCCAAGGTTGAGTTCATCTAAATGTTTAACACGCTGCCACTTCATAATACATTAAACGTATCACTTAAGATTCAATTTTATATTTTCGTAATTTGGGTTGATTAACGACTGACATCAAACGGAAAATATATTCATGACTTTGTAATATGTCACGGTTACCATGGAACCTTGATCAACAGGAAATTAATGCGGACAGCAAATAGTGTAAAACAGCATGAATAACAAGCAAATCCATTTTCCTCAATAAAATTAAAAGTAATTTGTGAGAGTTTATTGATTTCCTAATCTAGGGGAGTATGCCCTTCATGTCAGATACCATACGAGACAAGTTACATCACGATAAGTCTGAAGGGGAGGTCCCATTAAACTTGAACGTGACGTCACCCCTTGCCAATTTTTCGCCCAAATAGGGGTATGTATTGATTGTCTCCTTAATTCTGTAAAAATTCCCCGTGTGCTTTGAAAATATATAGGCCTACTTGGAAGATACCGACACAATCAGTGTAATCGAGCCCCACCTTATTCCGTCATTCTAACAATTATTTTTCAGTGGTCCATAATTAGTATGCCCTTCAAATGGCGCTTTCGTCTTAATACTCTTTATACTACACGGTTAATGGCGAGATATATTAACAAAAGTTACGCCTCGAAATTAGTACTTTCAATTTCAATTTTAAAAAGTAACATCCACTTTTGTGGCTTTGTTCAAAATTTATTGTTCCACAGACCCACCAATCTCCCCCTTTGCGACATGGCCCTGGAAAGCGGGGATGCTAAAGGACCCCTCCCCCCACACACACAATGTCATTGGGGGTGCTGCGTATATTATTATCCATAGCCAGCACCCCCCCCCCCCTGGTATTCTGGAAGATTTATAAAATTGAAAAAATGTAACTAAAATGATATTCGTTTTATAGTGAAACCCATTTTGTAATTTTTTATTTATTTTTATTTTTTGCTTTTCAAATTAGCATCAGCATCCTCAGTATATATATATGTAAAAATATTTTCTAAGGCCCTAAAATAACACAACCCCGGTTTGCCTATAACGATTATCATGATAATACTTGTCTCAAACTGGGGGTGGTGCAATTAATCCATTTAATATCTTTTAATTGAATGGGAGACAGGTTTATTTGAAGTTTCGGCAATCATTGTACAAATTTCTAATTGAATTGTACCAGGTGGAGTCATGTACAGGTAAATATTGAAACGCTTCCAAAATGCAGAAGCCGCGGAAATCGTGCTTTATTACGAAATTGAGAGATGAAAGTAGTACTTAGTGGTGATGATGGTACACCCTCGACATAAATTACGCGTATTCCGCAATAAAGTCACTCGCAATCTGTGCTAGAAAATTTGACAAATTGAAATGAGTAACCTTTACAAAAATTCACGTGGGCATAATGATAATAATTGATAGAGCGAATCATTACATTATCATCACCATGTGAAAAATAAAAAGGTCATACGGAATTGTTTGATTTCATGTCCCTCTAATCCCCTGCTTTTCTGTCAATACAAGAAACAGACCCATTCACATTCAACCTTATTAAATTTCGGAATATGTTATATATACTTTATTTACATACCCAATGGAGACATAATCAAATCACAGATTATGCAAATATAAACCTCAACAGATTATAACCATCATAGTTCTGAAATATAAGTATTAATCCAGGGTTTTCATCTTACCTTTCTTAGTTTTCTCTTTGATCGGGATCTCTTGGTTACCGCGAAGCTCCTAGTCAACAACCGCAATCTTCCGGAGAATGGTCCCGGCACAGAAGCTAGCCCAGACCTAAGAACGGTAACATAATTACACAGTTAACCTCTAAGAAGGAAGTTCAAAATCGTTGCTAAGAGTGACTCGAAATAAAAATTTTCGCTTGTATCTCGAGGGTATTTTGGAAACATTAATTTAAGTCCGTCACGGCATGAATAAGCGGTTGACGAATTGGAAATACTGGGAGTAGAAGTTCTAAAGAATACAACTTTGACATGTTTGATGTACGTGCTCGGAGTAATGCAACTGGTGTTTACTTCTGCCCCCATTCGGGGCACTTTAATAGCACTTAATTTGAAGAGGATTAGGGGCAAACGATGATCGTTCTAAATCTGTTATTTGTCTAGGGGTCACCTTGAAAATTGGGTAAATATAATTAAAAGGTTCTGCCTATACACTCCCAAATAGAGGTGTAAATATCGAGATCCTACAAACTCCAAAAAGGTAGCAGTGCCATAACCCCTCCCATGTATTGCAACATCCAGACCTCCTGACATTGATCCCAACCATGCTAATAACAATTAATCATAAAAATGAAATGATGAAAAATTGCATGCCTATTTTTTTTTCGATAATAGCTCTAATAAGAGCTTTTTACAATTCATCTTAGGATGAGATTAAAACACAGCCGAAGAATAAATGCCATAACAGTTCAAATGATCACATAGAACAAGTTTAATTAAAAAGAGATAAGCTTTGTGTGACATATGCTTGATTTATTTTTGTCAATAAAGCACCTACACACACTTAAAAATTGGGAAACATACTGCTGCGTTGGGTAATGCATGTTGGTAAAAATACATTTTCTGGGCAATTATTATACAATTGAGCAAATTCATTACCCAATTCGGGTAGACTTTAACCAATAGTTGTGTGGACAGTATGTTGCCCAAGGTTGGTTAAAAGTTGGGCATATTTTGCCCTACTATTTTAAGAGTGCAGGATTAGCGTGCTAATAAGCCCCGTTTGTTAACAACGTTGATATTTTCATAGAATATAGCATCCCCCTTTATTCTCAGCCATCTTGACTGATCATGCGCAGTATAAACTGCAATTATTAGATCAAAACTATCCTCCTCCAATCATTCAATTTCCCTCCAAGCCCTAGGGCTGATTTCATCTTCCTTCCAATAAGGATTGGTGCTCCAATTGAGATGTCAGGAGTCTCGAAACATGTTGTTTTGAATTTTAAGGAGGTGAATATAATATATTATTGATGTATTTGGAATAATTACCGTGAAAAAAATACCGCACAAATCCACGGTGTCATGGCAAAGTTGACTAGAGAAGAGCTGGTCTTGAACAAAAGAGAGGCAACAGACATGACAAAACTAAAAACAAACTAAAAAAAAACACTTTCTAATTAGTCCGTTGAATAACATGTTCTCTTGATTTTCAACTATTTTTAATTAAAGTTTGTTATTAACAGATTACAGAATAAGGGTGATAAGACTAGAAATACTATCACAACTGTCATCTCTTTTTTTAAAAACTAAGCTTGCGACAATTAAAATTGCCATTGGGATGAATTCGCGAATTACCTCATTCACAATTAGGCTACATTATTTTAAGTGAAATTATTCATTCACACTTTTTTTTCTTCCACGTACGATCGACATGATCGATGTGCGAACTGATTCCATGTTGTTCTTGCCGACGAAAAATCACAAATTCAGAAGAATAATACAAAATGTGTGTAATACTCTTGGTTGTATAGGAAGTACACCACCACCCCCCCCCCCCCCCTCAAAAAAAGAAGAGGGATGCAGCTTTCTTTTATTTACACAAAGAATTGAAATTACCCATCACTTTTCTAGGGTTTTGAGAAAATAAAAATTTGAATGGCGTCACATGTGTTACGCGTCATCCACATCAATATGGACCTACAGATTGATCATGTGCAAATCTTTGACAAGGAGCATACGTCATCAAACAAGGAGATACTTTGTTGTAATAGGTCCATGGTTAGATCAACCCTTTAGCAACACCTTATTAGAACAAGTTTCTCTTTGATTTCATTATTTCAAGAAGACTTTCTTTCAGTATAGCGTTTCAAATCCCACGCAAAACCGCAGTGTTCGTACTATATTTTACTTGAACTTGTATTTTCAGCAATCCCAGTCCCACATGTAACCGCAATGCGATAATGTCATCATTGAACTTTGCAGGCAATGTATGCGTTTTCCATTATTAAAGTTCTAAAAATTCAAATCTGGATCAGTAATCCAAACGAAATAAATTGGTAAATTTGGCTAACGATTTGTATTGAATCATTTCGTCATCTTAATTCAGCAAGTGAAGCGAGTGTCCCAAAAGAAATTTACAATATTTACAACATGATCCAAGCAGCTAACCATATTCTTCAAAGTATTCCTTTTACAGAGTCTCAAAACATCCCTCATGAACTTCGCCTTTTCTGGTCGGAAGAGATCCCTAACCACTGAAGGCAAGTTTCAGCATAAATTAGTGATAACTTCATTCAAGCAACCGTGGGCTCAAGGAAGATAACAGACTTCCATTGAGGATGGATTTACTGCTGTCTTTTTTTTAACATCCTTGGGTTTAAAGTGTTAATTAGTGTGGAAATTTAGATCACTCAAAACTACTGTATTGATGAAGCGAAACCCAGAGACAAGAAAGGCGCAAAGAGGAGAGTGTGCTTTGGCTATTAAGGTGTACTTATTTGATAGGGCTCAGAATATATTTAGAACCAAAATATTGGAGATTATTTACAGTTGCGCAATGCGGCCAAAAATGTCTACAACTGGGCAGTGGCGTAACTACTGGGGGCACGTGCCCCCCCCCCCCCAATTGGTTGGCCAAAATATTAAAAAACGGGAGAAAAGAAGAAAAAAGAGAAAGAAATAAAAAATAAAAAAATAGAAACATAGTGAGGGGAGAATAAATTATAGTATATTATATTTTGTTATGTCATATATATTAATATAGATTATATTACATAATTACATAAGAAATATTTTTTCATAAATTACTATATGCAACTTAAGTTTCTTAGGGCCTATGTGATCATTATTCCTGGTGCTTGCATTATCTTTTTAAGTCAATAATATACATCAAATATATTTCCTTGCACTTCTAGTTATTATTGTTCTATGCAAGGACAAATGCTTCTTTTCATGACTAGTAATTGCCCCCTTATGGTCTGAATACAAAATATTTCCAGTCCGTGCATACATTCGCATTAGTGGATTGGTGAGATATGTCTGGTCTTCATGAATTTCTAAAAACAGTCCTTAAAATTTCCCTTTTTTGGTCTGAATTTCAAAAATGTTCAGCTTCCACTTCGCGCTAGACTCATTTGATTAGTAAAAAATACGTATATATGCATGGTCTTAGTGAATTTCTACAAACAAGCCTTAGAATGCCCATCTTCAGGTCTGAATTTCAAAAATTTTCAGCTCGCGCTTCGCGCTCGCTTTATTTGATAACAGTGAGATTCGTATCATATATATGATGACAATGACTACACAAAAAGTGTTTCATGTGTTTAGGTGTAATTCTAACAAAATCAGCACGCACTTGGCGCTCGCATTAGATGACTATGGTGAGATATGTATGCTCTCCATGAATTCCTAAAAGAACAATCCTTATAATGTCATTAGTTGGGGTCAACATATACACAAATTTCAGCTCGCGGGTCACACTCGTATTGATTGTTTAGCGAGACAGGTACGTACCACGATAAAAAAAAGGATGCTTATAATGTCACTTTTTAGGTAAAAGAATATAAACAATTTTTAGCTCGCGCTTCGTGCTTGCATCATTAATCAGTGAGATATACCTGGCAATTTGCTGGTACCCCCCAATGCCTTGACCTACGGTACGCCACTAAAACTGGGGTAGTATTTTTTTGGATTCAATTTTCAATTCAAATCAATTTATTGTTTAATCATCAAATACAAAAACGATACACGCTAACAAAATGTTATGCAAAAATACAATGGTGGTAATGTGACTCGGAGAATCAAATCTAAAAAAGGCCGGCAAATAAAGTCATCAACAATGCAAACATATCTATAAACCAAACAAAGACATGCAGCAAGAATACATTAATAATATAGTAGGGGGGTTTGGTGAGTATGATGGATATTTGTCCGTCGTTTCGAAAATAATTAAACAGATAATTTACAACTCTAAAAATTCACATCAAGTTGATTCCTAGTCGCCGTCGCCCGTCGTCGCTGACCACCTCCTCCTCCTTCTCATCCTCTTCATCCTACTCCCCCTCCTCCTGCTCCTGACTCTCTCTGCCCCTACCCCTCCTCCTCCTCGATTTTAATTTTCCGAACTCTGATGTGCACGGAGAGCCCCTGTCATGCTATTACTGTATCAGTGATCACTTAATTTTCAAAATCTATTTCGGTCATCCTTGCCCTATACTGACATTTTTACCGGTCCCTCCTTTAACCTAAATAATAGTATTACTCTGCCTGTAAGAGATAAGATTCCCCCAAGTGAATACAGGGCACCGTCTTCCAATAATTTCAAAAGTTTACTTACGTTCTTCGCCCGAAAGAAAATAGAATGTTTACTGATACCATAATGCGCAAGACCTAGAAATACATCCGTTTGTATACTTTTAGCAGTCAGTGTAGAGTCTAATTAATGGTATCCTTAAACTTGGGAGTATTTTGAAATTGGGTCTTCCAAAAAAGCTCCCGCTCCTTAAGCAGGAGGAAGGATATATAAATCTGTGAGTGGATGGAAGATGGTATGAGTGATCTTCCTCTGCATGGTTCATTCCTCATCAGTCGTCAAGTCCCACGGATAGGACTTAACAAAGTGTCGGTCCACCGTAGAAATTATCAAGTAAGAATATTCATATCATCTTAATCGCCCAGGTGGTGTACATTGTATCACTATATACAGGGGCAGCAAAACGGTTTTGAAAGTGGGGGGGGGGGGGGCTGAGCCGAAAGTGGGGGGTGACCATGCAAAAAATCATCGCACCCCCCCCCTCATTTACTCGGCCCCTGTTATAGCTTAATAAAAGCCTGAGCACAAGCAATATTAAGTTAATGATTCGGTGGGGCGTGGAAGTTGGGGGAGGGGGGGAAATCAAACTGTTAATGTAGAGTATGAGTATTGACGTCATGTTTCCATAACTGCAGTCTCTATGGCCTTTGAAGATTGTGTGTTCCACCATTGTAAGAAAATATGAGAAAAGCATTCTGAATCATTGGGGTTTAATCATTTTCCAATGTGGTTAGTGCTCTGTCGTGTATTTATTCCGTCTTTAATCATGTTAATACGAAGTGCAAATTCCCAGTGTATATTTGCACAGTAAGTTCCGTTTGTGAAAGCCAATGATTATTTCTCATACAAAATAATAAAATAGCCCGATTGAAAGCTATACAAGGATAATTGGCTATTATGATTATTAGTTCTTTAAAAAAGTCGTGATTGAAAAAATATTTCATCAACGTAAATCCAAATAGTAACATATATAAGGAATCAAAATCAAAATAAATTAATAAGCTGGTAATTCCATCCTATAGTCAAGTTGTTCGTCAATTCCTATCTTTTATAATTTTAGTAGTTCTACCATACCAATAAGAAGTATTCCAGCAGGCATGATCTCGATGATCTTTGATAATCTGTCGCTTTTTAGATAGTTAATGATTTTTATTGCATCTAATTAAAGTTCGGGTATTGTTGATTAAAGTCCTACACTTGAATAAGATTCTGCTTCCAACAGAGTTTATTCCCCTTTTACTAGAATACTTTTCAAGATAAGAGCTGAAAGATGAATATATTCGTCAAAATTGATTATTTGTTCAAAGAAAATATACCCCAACCCGCGTAAGAAGCAAAAGGGAGAAAAGGGGGTGTTTAGGTTAAATGCTGGAAGAAGTAAACATAATCATAATTAGAAAGAATCTAGTTGCTATTAGCTGATTATGATGTTTTCCAACTACATAATATTACAGAGGACTTTTTTTCTGTTTTGTTTGAGCTCTCCATCATGTCAAAAGCATTTTCTTACTTCCCATAAAAATCCCTGGAGATACCGTTTCTAAGACATACCACCTTTGAATACAATCTTGATAATTATTGATGATACCGATAATTTGTGCGGGGAAGAAAACGATTATCAAATTTTCCTCTCGGCACCTTTCCAAATTGCTCAGCGTGTATACCGCCTTTCCAACTAGATGTCGAGTTAATTCCTGGGAAAAATTAATGTCAATCAGTGTTAAAGTCTATTAGACTGCGGGGAGTAAATCAGATAAATGTTTTGGGGGACTTCTATTTTTCATATTTTCTTAATGATAGAGGCGGATTTTACCTTTTACAAAACTATAAACCATACACGGACACCTCCACGGCCTGCCGATACTGAAACGATGTCAAAATTATTATTTAAAAAAAAGGTGATTTAGACTTCGGTGATGAATTTTTTGATTGAAACTGACACAAATTTATGAAAAACATTTTAAAACATGATTGCGTGCAATACTCGGTCAGCCCCACACGCAGGGGATGCATGCCAGGTAGTCAACATGATCATAATCATACACTGTAATGCTTAAGGAGGTGGATCCAAAGGACTCCGTCCAAATTATCACAAAATTATATTGGTACATCATCATTATCATTTTTTTTTTCAAAACTTAATCGAATGTCTTTCATAATTTTGACCCATTGGACCATTTTTTTAAATATCTCTTTGCGTTCATATAAGTAATTATTGATGGAGTGGAAGAACTGTCGATCCTGTCGTAGAATCTGAAGAATTTAAATTCTGCCAAGTCTTCGACAAAGCTTGAACCCCCCCCCCCCCCCCATGGGCGTATAGTGGTTTGAGCATGGGAGGTAAACATCCTTGGGAGGTGGAACTAAAGTTAGAAAAATCAGCTGTTGAAAGTAGAAGAAGTGGTACAAATTGCGTTTTGCTTGCCAGTGTCGGAACTCCTCTGCCTCAGCGGGAGGGTGCAAATGCACCGAATACACTCCCCAACCTACACCCCCTAATGTAAATGTATGGGCTCGCTCGCTTCGCTCCCAATTTTCCTTATTTAGTTTACTGTATCTAGAGCGTCAGCCCTGGTTATTTTATTATTTATTTGTCTATAACTTCATTATTTCATTTGATTTTTAGATCAATTATTTAATTTCTATCTAGCATTATAATAATTTTATCTTATTAATTGATTTTATTTGTATTCATTAATTTATCTTTATTCACTTCAAGTTTCTAAATTTTTTTGGTATGATTTTTGTTTATTTGGGGGATTACAAGAGAACCCAACTGACTGTCGTCTACACAATGTATAAGAAAAGCAATGAACAAGAAGGTTGACAAATTCAAATGAACAAATTGTTTGACAAATTCCAATTTTATATTTGTATGCACGGAATATGGTTTCCCTCATTTGGTGTGAACGCAGTTTACGAGAACTTTTCTTTAATACAGAATCATAATTTGGTTGCGCAGAACATTGGCGACAAATGGCACTTTGTATTCACCCCAATTTCCCCAAAAATATGATGTTTTAATATTTTGAAAAGCATATTCAGATATTGCATGCCATACGTCGGGTAACATTCTGAATCATGACTTCCGTATGTTTCCCAAAGGTAATCAACGACGACATATTCATAATCATAACAAAGAGACAAAACAACCTTCAATTCGACATGATTCGAAGGAACTAAAATGTTTCCAGGCAACATTACCAGAAGTTTATCTTTTAACATCCATTCATCGAGGTAAATTGTTACACATTTGTTTTGGTGCATAATGTTGACATGCCGTTGGGGAGTCCGATGCTATATGCATACTTTTTGTTTTTTAATACATTCTTTGAATCAAGTAATGTAGTTTGACTTATGAGAGGAATAATGGATAGGTCATAGATAGAGAATCATTGAAAATTGCATTACATTCGAAATCAAATCAAATAAAAAAATCAAGTTTGTTTCGGTGTCTACGTGGGTTTTGTAACGTCTGTTTGCAAAATACCAAAGGAAAACAATCCCTCTAGAATGTCGTCACCCCATGACATTTCAGTTTAACATTGTATTGTATTGCAAAATTGCTGTTTGACATTTTAAGCCTGTTGTTTAAGCTTGTCACTCTAGTAACACCATTTAAAACTTTTAAACTATTAAAGCCCACCACTCGAACAAATACTGTTTAAGCCTCTTTAAACAACTTGTTTAAAACTCGAAATAACTTGTTAAAATTTGTCACTCTAACCGCTAACAACTGTTTAAACCTTTTTTTTTTCAAACAACGCGTTAAGAACTTTAAATAATTTGTTTAAAGCTTTAAAAAATAAATGTTATAGTGACTGGTCTAAACAACGTGATTGAAGTTGTAAACAGTGTTTTTACAGTGTTATCAAAGTGTAGAGAATGGTTCTTTTGTTACTGAAGACTAGCTAACTAGTTTGCTATATCCAATGGCAATCTGAAATTTCTATTCAATAATTTGCATTAAAAAAACGCATCAAAACATAACAATCTAATAGAAACTTTATCGAAACTATAAAAAGTTACCTTTTCCCTTTGAACATATACGAGCAGGACATGCGCTTGCTATGAATTAAGAAACTAGGAATAAAAACAAAATATTGACGACCTCTTATGTTGATTTATTTCCACATGATTAGGGACGTGGATAACATGAATGAAAAATATTTATCTTGATGAAGCAAAAAGTAAATTATAAAAAAAAAATGGCATACCAAGCTATCTGAAATGTTACACGAAAACGGGCAAGGATTTCTTGCTCAACCGCTGTTGCTATATGTATAGCAAAAAGTTAGAAATATCGCCAATGCAGGATTGTCCGATTAAACAGCCTTGATCGAAATCGTGACTCTCTGGAAAAACTAGCAGAAATGTAATATTCAGCCATTTGTAGAGCAAAACATCATAATTGAAATGTTCCCTCTTGTGATTCGCAAATTTGGATGTTTTTTTCATGAGCCGCTATACTGTGTCATGGGACAAGTTCAGATTATTCTCCGTGATGACTTACTCAATTTCTGGGGTCATTTGTGAGATGATATCGTGTCAGGAACACTTACCGGTCCTTAAATCAAGCTGCCAAAAGAAAAAAATAGACCAAACTCTGAATCAAGATTAACAAATAGACTGAAATTCATAGTTTTACAATTCCGATCCACATGGACACGGATTAAAACACATACAAACAAAATAAGAAACCGTAAGAACATGATACGAAGAACCAATGGCACGGGAACATAAATATACTCCCCCTTCCCACAATGGATTCTCGCAAAAATGAATGGCAATACCAATTTTTTTTTAGCCAAAGTAGAAATACTTTTTGTAAAGATAGATAAATGTATAAATAACAAGCATTGAGGACACGGAGAGGACATGAAGTTATTACCATCCACACCTCGTGTATAACCTCGTGACACTATAAATGACATTGAATAACAGGGATGTGGTTTTCAGGTCTGGCTAATTTTGGGGGAAATTAATTAATCAACTTGCGTTTATTATCTTGCGACTGACATGAAGTAACCTTGCTATAGGGAAATCTTGCAATGATTGAACCACTTGTGGGGAGGACAGTAGCCCATTATGAATTCTTTGAGAACTTGTCCTTGTCAATATACGAGATAAGCATTTATTTCACTGGATCATTCATCAACTGGAGGAAAGAACAACTATACTACAACTATGAACGCATAAGTCGCTCAACGTCATGCCGTCGGACTGAACAAAGAAGAGGGAATTGGGTGGTTGTGACCGCAAGTATATTTTTTTCCTTTTAAATCAAAATGATATTAATTTGGAAACAGCACTTAATCAGTATTGATTAACAAGCAAAATGTATGTTGCATTAAACACAATTTTAAAGGGATGGTCCGGGCTGAAAATATTTATATTTAAATGAATAGAGTAAAATTCACAAAGCAAAATGCTGTAAATTTCATCAAAATCGGATAACAAATAACAAAGTTATTGAATTCTAAAGTTTATTAATATTTTGTGAAAACAGTTATAAGAACATCGTCATGAATATTCATTAGGTGGGCTGATGGTGTCACACCCCACTGTCCTTTTTCTTATATTATAACATGAAATCATTAATGTTTCAATTTTGCATACATGTGTAAATGATGTGTATCCATTGTGATGAAATATGTTACGGCAATAAGTAACTAATGCACTTAATCAGTTGTCAATCCAATTTTTTTAGTTCTTGGTAGACAAAATTGGAATAAACCTAATTTCATATAATAAAACACAAAATAACAAGTGGGGATATGACATCATCAGCCAACCTAATGAATATTCATAAATACATGCCTAGAACTGTTTCACCGGAATAATGCAAATTTTAAAATTCAATAACTTTGTTATTTGTTATCCGATTTTGATCAAATTTTCAGCATTTTGCTCTGTGAATTTTACACTATTTATTAAAATATAAATATTTCCAGCCTGGACCATCCTTTTAAACATATGTTACACTCTTAGCATTTAGTAATAAAATGCCACCTCACTATAGGTTTCACATCAAGTTAGAATAAACCAACCGTTCAATAAACGATTTTACTGGATGGTAAATATGCTCTTTATAAGTGCTTACCCTAAATACGTTAAGAATATTGCCTGATAAAATGATTAACTTTGAAACTTTTTGACCTACCAAAGGCGAGATAAAATCTAGGCCCACTCTGTCTCCACCCTCCTAAAAAGGTATAATTATTAGAATGATATACAGAAACTAATGTCTAACATAGTTATAGGAAAATCGATCAATGTCATAATGACCTCCATAGCCAAATGTGTATGAATATTTGAATGCCAAATCTTACCATGCTTTCCATGCTTACGGTATTTGGCACTGAAATGGCAGAGTGACTTGGCATTTCAAAACTAAGTCTGTCAGACCATTGCGCATTTCCGAACTATTCTGTTCGTCGGCCCATAAAGATAACAGCTAATTGTGAACTATTTGATTTGCAATCGGCTACAGGTAATCACTAACGTAAGCAAAATGTATCTAATTACCCCCATTTTACTTTAGAGACCCAATTAAGTTTTCCTGCTTTGGGAGAGATTGAGATGAAACCAGTGCCATCTATCATCAGCTCGAATCTCTTTCGGGACTAAACTAGATGAAAACGTATCCTTATCAGTTGGAGGAGTATAGTGAACGTGGAAGTGAAAAATATATATGAGTAAAATGTCGGAAACCTGTTTCTAAAAAGATGATCAGGGTTTAGCTCTTTTCCAACATGCCCAACTTTGAAAGGTACCACACCTTTTTAATGAAATATTTTCATCAAATGTAAATTTCTGCACCTATTGACACTTGTGAATCCAGTGGCGTAACAGGCGGGGGGGGGGGGGGGCAAGCTGCCCCCTGGCGGATTTCAACGGGAAAATAAAAAAAGGGGTAAAAAAAAGAAAAGGGAGAAAGAGAGAAAGGGGAAGGGAAAGAAAGAAAGAAAGAAAGAAAAAGAGGAAAGGGAAAAGGGAAAGAAAGTGAAAGAAAGGAAGAACATAAATAGGGAAAATGGAAGGAAAGCGGGAAAAGGGGAAGGAAAGAAAAACACGTGACGAAGTATAAAAATCCTGAAATACTAATACATTAGCATGATTAACAAGAGAGGGATATAAAACCAAAAGATATGACTCAATGGCACGGGCAAGAATGGCGGGAAAATGGGAGAACGAGGCAGAAAGAAACGGGAAATAAAGGAAAAAACAAATGCTTAATTGGAAAATCAGTATATAAAAGGGACGAGAAAAATAAGAGAAGAACTTTATAACACGACCGGGATGCCGAGGATTGAAAAAATATAAAGAACGGGAAGAAAGGTGGACGGCGTCTATTAAAAGCTTCCTAAATTTTATGCAAAACAATCAGGACAAAAAAATCCCGGGAAAAATCCCTAGCCAAAGTAGGGTTAGCCAACGCCTAGTCATATCCCCCGATATTATGTCCCAAGTAAAACTTTGCGCTGGCTAGATTTACCGTAAAAAGCCTGTTTACTTTCGCTAAATTTCCAAAGCTACTATCACAGAATTTAATTTCAAAATCATTTTTAAAGGCCAATTTTTTCTGGCTCGCTTCGCTCGCTGGCGAATTTTATAATTTTTTCCACATTTGCTATGTTGTGTTGCCTCAAAATATTACGTTTATTATCCGCAACTGCGTTGAAGTTATGTGTGTTGTGTATGTATCCGCGATTTTATTAAACGTTCCGGGGGCTCCGCCCCAGACCAGTGGTGGCACAAAGGGGGAGGCACGGGGAGCATTTGCCCCAAGTGAGTTGGCACCACCCCCGAAATTTTGACAAATAAAAAAAATGTATTGTAAATGTTGTCATAAGCAGCCTACTAAAGCTGCAAAGTGCTTCAAAACAGCTTTTTCGTTCCTTAAATTTTGAAAAATTTATCATCCATGCACTGTTAGCTCCCAATAATTTTTGTCGTTAACATTAATCTTTCAGGTCATTTTATAAAATTCAAAATGTCGCCCGCGCTATACACGCTCGGAGTAGCTGTTGACTGAGATAAGTAAATTATCTGTTCAAATGGGGCTTAAAAATCCATTGTTCCAGTCGATATGCTTCTCGCGATTAAAGTTTGTATTATTCGTTTTAGCGAGATACGCATCCTGCCTAATCATAATTTTCATAAATAAAAAAATTTCAGCTCGCGCTATGCGCTCGCATCAAATGTTTAATTAGATAGCCATCCAGTTTATGATTACAAAAAGTGCATATAGAACGTCATCTCAGGATGTTAAAAATTTTCAGCTCGCGCTCCGCGCTCGTATTATTTATTTGGTGAGGTATATCATCTTCATGACCCAATGCAAACATCTAGTCCTTAAAAGGTCCCTTTTCAAGTCAGTTGGGTCTACATTAAAAATAAATCGCTCGCGCTTCTTGCTCAATTTTGAGAAATAGGCTAAATATTTGTGTGTTGACACGCCTCCAAATGTTCTTTTGCCTCCCCCGAGGTTAAAAATCCTGGGGCCGCCATTGTTCCGGACCCGATCCGCATAGCACTGGCCCCAAAAAGTTCTACAACCGAGAACATAAAAGAAAAGATGAAAAAAAGGAAAGGAAGGTGTAAGATATATTTTCTGAATACCATGTCAAAATCAATCTCAAAGTTAGATTCTCAAGAAAAGCGCATTTTTTCCTCGCTCGCTTCGCTCGCTCGGGACTTACATTAAGCAACTTTTTGCTGTGCCCCCTCTTTTTTATGGGGGGGGGGGAATTATAACGCATTGAGCTTCGCCCTAATGCTCGGGGCACAATCATAAAAAATCCTGTTCATACCATGATATGACCGAGACATTTTTGGCTCTTGCCCCCCCTGGCCACCGACCCCTGTTACAGCACTGAGTGAATCCCGGTTGACCCCCCCCCCCGTAATGATGCAACCTACGAATACTCTGCTTTGAGAAGTGTTCCCTTTTGTTTTATGAGTGAGGAGTGATATTGCCCTATTTTTCTTTTCAAATTAAATATAAGATCATAATGGCATGTCACCTTGCTGGATCTTCGTGGGGTTTCAAATTGAATCATGATTTCGTTTTCACATATATATTCAGAATATTTGTATTGGGGAAAACCATTAAATTCACGATATTTAAAAATAATTAACACGTCGTAATAACGAAATCACCAAATAAAAACTGATAACGTTTAAAAGAACGAAAATATATTCTATAACCGAAAAAAAAATGGACACATGAGGGGATCGGGGTTGGACTTTGGCAACTTGTGCGCATCTCGCATAGTTTTCATACTCCTTGATGTAATCTTTAAAAGATATGTCGCGTTCGATGAAGGTGTTTTAAGATGCCGAAGTAATCTCATAAGCAGTCAAGTTCAGATGCCAATCGAGGGAATTCCTTCCGTATCTTGGAGGTGACTGTCACAATCTAAAGTGCTTTCCTGACAGAGTAGCTTGATATCTTAATTCAAACGTGAAAACCAAAGTCTTTACCAAGAGAAACCTTCGCTGATTTGGTTGAATCCATTTTCCCTTAACCGTGGATTTGTAGAAAGTAAGTTTGAGCAAGGAGATATCACCTCTATCTCCTTGGTTTGAGCATGGACCTAATACACAGAGAAGTAGGTCCATTGTATGAGCATACTGAGAGTGGAAGTGACGATGTTCAGATGGAAAAGTAAATAGAATAGTAGCTACGAGATTTAACAGGGTGCATAATACTACGTAACTGCATAGTAATTGGGGGGGGGGGGGCGTCACCCCCCCCCCCCCCCCACCGATACATTAACCATGATTAATGTATGTTGAAGAGGAAAGGGACAGCGTTTGCTTTTTGGTATTTATATTCTGTATTCAATTTAATGTAAGATTTTTTTTTAAGATAACGTCTTTCATGACTTTAACTCTCTCTCTCGCTCCTCTTTGCCTTGTGTTGAATTTAAACTTTGAAAAATGAATATCTTTCAGATTAAAAAAAAAAAACCTTGATCATATTAATACGGCCTTTACCGTACTTCAAGAAAATTCTTGTTTTTATAATATAATTTCAAAAGTATAAGTTTCAAGACAGAGACGCATATCTATGAATGTAAATATCTAAAATATATTAATAACTTTGTGAAATAGGACTTTGCATCCGCACCCAGTTCGATTGCTATTGCATACAATATTTTATTGTGATGGTGTATACGCAGCAAAAAAAGAAATTGTCAATTTATGCGATACCAAGAGTAAAACGAAACTGGTAGTCCTGGCCTGGCTGGCCACACTTTGAAACTGATCTAAAAAGTAAAGGTAAAAGTTCAAGCCCAATAGAGTGTCTACAAAATCTATGGCACGATAGAGGTGGCTGAAGTGCGAAATACTTTATTACTTTTGACGTATTTGACAAGGCTCACACGTTCTGAATTGCTTTCAATTCATGGTTAATACTCGGTAGTTAGATGAATTATACTTGCCCTACAAATGGCCCGCAAATATACCCCTTTTGATTCAATACAAGTTAAAAGGATATAAATTCATTTCTGCCTTTTAGTGACAAGTTGTAAGACAACTTGACGGAGAAAAATATGCCTCCGTCCCACGACAATTAAAGCATTTATAGCGGGTCGTTATTGCTGTAAGCAAATATTTTAACTGTTCCCTTTTTGGTTAATCTCTAAAGAAATATGAAATGGCTCCGGGGCTATTGGAGGGGTCCCCGTGTGTTGATTGGGTTAAAGTACTTTGACTTCCTGAACTCTGCAAGAGTTTGACAGTAGACATTTTGTCAAGGGCTTGCACGATGGTTTAAGTGACTTCAACATTGATTGATAATGAAAGATGAATAGTTGGAGGAGGGTTGGGTATGGGAGCTGGGTGAAGAGCGGGAGGTTCGAGGGGGAGTGAGCGACGATACTGGCTCTTGGCGGCGCCACAAGGGAAGGGCGACTGACTGCCCGTAGCTCCTTCTGATTATGAAAAATGAGGACAAGGAAAGGAAAGGGTTTCCTTGCGCCGCCCCTGTAAAGGCTAGATATTTTGTTCTTTATGTCTTTATCAAAAACTTCAAAACGAAAAATCCTACCACGTACATAAATCAATCTGCAATTTCTTAAAAGTAAAGGCTAGGTGATGATTGTTGGCAACATTATACATGAAAGAAACACACAAGCGAGAGTACATCTTCTGAGCCCGGAGGAGGGAAAATGAGGATAAGAAGAGATGAGAGAGAGAGGGTAAAAAGATAGATGGTTTACTGATAAAGCAGCACTTAATAGACATGATAAAAATGGAGAGTGGCGGAAGAGAGGTGGAATATTAGGGTGAGAGAAGGGCGATAAAGAATAAACATTTAACATGTTTAAGGTCCACCTTCTTAGAAGCCAGGGTTTGGCAGAAATTGAGCAGGTCTGTGAAATTCACTTTCTTGCAACACGCAAACATTTCAAAGTACAAGTAATGTAAAGTTTTCACTTAAAGTAAGTCAGGCATTCGCGCACTATATTTTTCTTCATTTGTCACATTATCTTTTAAAGTATGGACAAAAAATATAATTCACCCCTAAATTGCTGATTTCTTATATCACTCATTCTAAACAAGTGACTGACACTAATTTTGTTGATCAACGAACTGATAACAGAATAGAACAGGTATGCAATTTCTCGGCTTGAATTTCAAATGGCCATGGATTTTCGCGCTTGGAACTATCAAACTGGATAATCTTAATGAGTCAAACTTATCAAATTCAATATTGTTTCATCGTGATCGCTTCGATGTCTGTGTGTGTGCCAACATTTCTCAAAGTCTATATGCATCTCCCACTGATGGCGCAATTCACATTTCCCCCTGCGGTAATTCTTGCAGTTAATTTATGTAAAATCATCAAGGTCCCCTAAGTGGTTCTATGACATTTGTTCCGGCGAAAATTGCTCCGCTGTAAATTCCATACACTGAAGGGAATAAACTTTAACCCTACCCTAAACCTACCCCTAAGCCTAACATTAAAACTCTATTGCAATCCCAACCCTAACCCTATCTAGACAAAATAAAGTCCAGAGCAATCGTCGGCGAAGCAAATGTCGTGTCACCCCCTAAATATCCTTTGTACATAATATATCATTAATTATTTTGAGCTGAAATTGCGTTTTTTCGGAGAAAATGGAGCACTAAGAGAAAAATCAAAGTGTATACATGACACTGTGTCAACATTTGGGGCATTCAGTTCGTTATTTGTTGAAGTCATCCCGAGGCGGGATACAGTGCGCCGCTTTTTGGAGGGCATATTTTAGATTGATATATAATCTGCCACGTTCAAAATGTCAAACCACTACATGATAGGAATGTCTTATAAACAGAGCAGAATTGTCATGCCCACTGGTAACCTATAACTTGCAAACACATATCCATAGACTTCCTTAAGATAAATTTTCGTCTCAAATATGCAACTTCATTCTTTTAGATTATCAATCAACTCCAATGATGCGGTTCATAATGAGAAGTTAAAAGGAGAGAATATCCATTGTGATTAGCGAAATATATTGGTTAGATTTTCGGCAGGTAGAACCTTTAGGTGAGGGGTGATCACCTATATGTTTTTGTTTTGATTGATCAAGACAGACAATTAACGAGGACCCAAAATATGATAATTATAAAACGGAAGGGGGAAATGGTTCTACCAAAACTTTATAATTGAGAAAAAACGTATTCACCTTCAGAATTTAAGTTATCCTCCCCCCACACGCACATATACGCTTCAACAATTTCCCGGTCCGATCTGGTTATGCCAGGGGGGGGGGTCGTTGAATATCAAAGAGAGCTGATATATACTTTAAAAAATAAATGATGTTGTGAAATAACCAATATGTATTTTTTTTCTTTGCAAAATCGGTATAGTACATTTTGTTTTACCGATCGAGAAGTTTAAGGAGTATTAAAACGACCTCTCTTTCGCATTATAATGAAGAGCCAATAAACATGAACTAGCAGCAAAATGAAACAGCCAACAAAAGTACGATCATGCGGGGTAAAACGTGAACATGAAAAATGAAATTTTGGTTAATCCAGGATATTCGATCAAAATCATGATCTTCATGGAAATCTATTATTTCGTTAATCTTCGTCCTCCGACAACTGCTCACTGATCATTATGATGATTAACCCGGGGTTCTGGCTGAATGATTGCCTGTGTGTGGTACCTAAATCATCCAGTCAAACAAGCCCGAATCATTGTCTTGTAATATTATAAACAGTTTCTCTTTGAACACTGGAATTTTTCTTTCTGGAAAATGTCGAGTCTTTTGCCGCAGCCACACAAACCGAATTGACAAACAGCTCGACAATATTAGGCACTGGCCTACAAATTAGGTGTTTCAGGGCTGGAGCGCTCAAAAATTAGTATTACAACCGAGAAAAAAAAGTACAAATAATTTAATTTTTCTGCTCTTTTCGTTTTAAAATCTGTCAAAAAAATTATTTGAAACAAAAAAGACCAAGCCTTTGCTCGCTTGGGCATGTTGGGGCTATTTAGGAGTTTTCCCCTTCTGCCATGTTCATGATGTTCTGCCCCTCAAAACTTCGACTCATTTCGCCAATAAAACATGACATGCATGATTGTGAAATGGAGATTTTAAGAACTAAAGTATCTCCCAATACCAAGGGGAACATTTCATTAATAAAAGTAGTTATAAGGTCCTGGAAACAATGGCTTCTGATTGGCAGTCAGTGAAAATCACTGGAAAAGAAGTTGTATATAAATAGCTCCCCAGATTAACGTTCATAACTGTACGGCGTTATAAACAATTAGTATTAAAGAACATTAGGTGCCAAAATGTGACTCCAAATATAGCCCATCGATTTATGTAATTGTGACTTTATTACAAAGCAGTCTTTTTGATCAACTTCTTCGTTTATTTCAATGTACATGTCTGTAAATTAATACTATTCGTGAGCTGTGTTTCATTAAAGTTATTCACCACTCAAACCATTTTATACCAAAAGATAATTAATGGCGATTTTTTTTAAGGATTCATTGGAGGCTCGCAACGGCAGGCTACAAATGATGTAGTGTGGCCTGGGCATTGGTTCAGATGGATGACAGCTGTAATAAAAGAAAAAAGAAATGGCTAACCTCTCTGGATTTCTTCGGGATCTCCCAGGTGGATCTGAAAGATCTTTCCCGTTGTTTTCATTCCCCGTCAAGCAGTCTTAACCCTGCCTTTCCATCATATTCCTCATTCATCTGCACCTGTTCTGTATTGTTCAACCAACATAATATTTATCACAAAATTTTTGGATAACAATATGGAACGCAGAAAAAGAAAGAAACTGGACAAAATTCGACTCCCCTCCGACCAAACCACTCTATAACCTGCATTCGGTATAATTTCCCAGCATGCCGAAAACAAATGGATGCACTTGCTATTGTATTTTAAAGTAGGCACGTTGTAGACAAATCACAATTGAAATTTCTCTATTTATTTTGTAACATTGATCATAGCAGCACGAGCTGACAGCAGGAGCAAAATTAAATTCTCTAAACTAATGTTGCTTGTAACAACAACGAATGTGTCCAAAAGAAAATAGAACTTAAATAAGATCAGTGCGAAACGAAATTTTAAAAGGCGCCCTCCCGACCTTCTGAGAAATGATATAAAACGATAATAATAACATCAATCTTCTTCACTACGGAAAATTCTTCATTATTGTGGTTTCTCTCAAATTCAATGAGCGATCGAAAACAAGATGCATTGATCATGGTTAAATGTCTTTTTGGTATATCATTCGGTTATGTCTCGAAGAAGTTTCTGCGTTCCATAAGCGACATGAAACAAAAAGTGTGAGCCTGGCGAATTGGCATGGAGATATACGTATTCAAATCAATTCTGTGATTGATGGCGACATGTGGGTCATGTGACCATGGACCTGATGCCGAGTCTGGACGGTTCTCAAGGGAACTTACTCAAATCATGGACATAGGTGGTAGGTCCAGATTGATCGCGCCTCCGAACAATTCGGGGGAGCCCAGATCAAGATGGAAGTGCATGTAGTGTCGAGTGGTCTAAGTTTAGGTTACACAGACGTGAATGTCCGGGAGTCGATCCCTGACAAAACACCTACGCCCATAAACAAGGGATTTTATCCAGAACAATATGTCGAAAACAAAGAGCGAGTATCGTGTAGACTGACTACCTCCGGGGGATACCTCACCACCACCACCAACACTACCACCGTTATCATCATCCTCATCATCACCACCATCATCATAATCATCACCTATCATCGTCACCACCACAAAAAGCCTCCACTACCGCCACAACCATCACCTCAACTAACGCTGTTATAAAAACCAACACCATCACCACTATACCATCCAAGGAGTCACCCCCCCCTCAAAAAGGGAGTTATACCTGTTACCCTATTCCGAAAAAGTGGATAGTGATAAACAATCCCTGGAGATCAAGACCTTTTATGCCTTTCCCCATCGGTCTGTCCTCGATTCACAGTATGTGAAGGTTATAGTAATACATGAACATGACAATCACTAGTCTTAATACAGGATGATGACCGGTATTCAGTTATTTCATTTCTGCAGGACAACCTGCCAAACAAGATCGGCTCTAACACAACATCTATTTAGATGGTCGTTAAAAATTCCCCAAATGTTGCCAAAATTTCTAGTAAAATTGTTCATCACAACAATTGAAGGTCTTAGGACTCTTACATGGATGTTAATTAAGTCTCTTTTCTATTTATTTTTCTTCAGTCTGCTAGTATTTTCGCAATCAGTTTTGGTATTGACATACAGATCTATGTAAGGTCGACATAAATGCAAAGCATGCAGTCATGCAACTACCAAAATGTGGATTGCAACACCACCATAGAATCAAGTCGAGTAAGATGGCGCTAATCGATGCAAAGTGACGGGTTCGGAATTGACTTCAAAAGCAAGGTCTTTTTTCGAAATAGCCAAAAAATAGATCAAGAAAAAAAAATCTGAAAAAAAATTAAGGCAAAATGTGAGTGGATAAGACCGAGAGGGAATTGGAGTAGGGGGTTAAAGAGATAGATGAAAACTGATTAAAAAAAAACAGAAACAGAACGCGATGAAGTTAGAGACCAAATATGCCAAAGGGAGAAAAATGAAAAATAAATTTCAAAAAGAGGACGAAGAGAAAAGGTAAAAAATGACAAACAGACAGTTGGAAATAAAAGGGGGAGGTAACATAAAGAAAACAAAGAGTATTATGGATTCAATGACAATAGGGGGAAATAGTAGAGGGAGAGTGGGCCACGAAGGGGGAAGGAGCAATGTACGTCCTGGATTCTTCAAACGTGAAGGAAAATGAGCAAAGAAAAATAAAAATAAATGTAAATGTAACTATATGAAGGGGGAGAAAGAAGGTGAGGGGGCGAACAATTGGACTTAATGAAAATATTTTTTACTGTCAAAATACCAAGGATATAATTCGCGGGCCATCTATTTGTTTCCGGGGGATCGCGCCCCCTCCCTCGAATTTAAAAGTTAAATATATTTTAGGTAGAAAGAACAAAAAGAATCGATCCGATATCATTTTAGTGGTAAAATTTGACTTTTCATAGTAGTTTTAAGCAACAATAAAAAACAACAAAAAAGCGATGACTTTTGATGCTCCGTCTCGATTTCTAGAGGTTCAGAAATCTCACTTGACCAGAGTGGCTTCACTTTCAATCTTTGTAAAAGAACGAATGGCCTGGTAAACTACAAACTCTAAACAAAATTGTATTCTTATAGAGAACCAGTGTTCATTTATCATAAGCTGAAACATAAACTAAGATGTTCAAGTGATACAAAACTTATGATGCTTGAAGTTTTAAATGACCCAGTTGACTTTGTAAAAGTATACCCCTAGATCTAATCCTATCTTCGCCTGAAGTCAAGTCGGTACATCTCTTTGAACCATTCTTAGTTCTTCGTTCTTGAGATTTGCTTCGAGTCAGTAAACAAGTAAAAGTCGTGATTCGATACTTATCACCATACATTGAATACTTTTTTGTATTAATAATTGAATTCAAACTCGGAAACTCTTTCAGGTTCTTCATAAAAGAAGTTGTTGTTTCTTATCATTGAAAATAAATCGTTTTCAAAGCGGATACCTCAAACTAAACAGAGAAAATGAAACAGTATTGTGGTAACTGATCCCATTCTTGGAAGAAAAAATGGATTAAAAATGAAACAAAAGAAAAAAAAAGGCCCACACCAACTTCCATCTTAAACTTCACCACTTTGATATTCGACTGTAATTTTGACCTAAGGAAACAACTGTACAGTAGCGTCAATCGTTTTCATCGACATCAGTTTAGTGAAATTGTCATGTTTATGTGCTGACAAAATAATATCAAACCAAAGCTCCAAAATTGTGTTTGTACAAGGAAATAAAAATGAAGTGGAGTATCTTGGGGCGGGAAGCGCATAAATGGCATACAAATGAAAAAACTAAACTTCTAACACAGTGTTCCAACGAGTACATGACACATTTCATTAGGAATTCATAACAGTTTCAGATATAATCAGATACTACACCTTGCCCAATGCTCTTGAAACAACCTATCCATTTCGAATATTTAGAGTTGGAAATGATATTCGAGAAAAGGTGGATTAGTTATTATTTTAAATGGAAAGTAATAAGTGGAAATCTCAAGCTAGGAAGAGAAAAGAAAAGTATCTGGCAACTTCCAGATGCCAGGATATATTCTGGGCTTAGATAATTAACGAGGATCGAAGAATGTTCAATCAAGAATAAGGACCGGTGGACACTCCAACATGTCCAATATCATATTCACATACAGTTCATATGAGGACATAGGAAGAGATATTAGATATTTGGTATTTTTAGAAAAGGTCACACGGAGAGGACATTGGTCCCCGCTCATTAATTACACACAATGTAGCAAGCTTATGTTATACGTCTTCACAGTATATTTACTGATTTGTTCATCATGTTTATAAAGTACAGAGATGAACAAAAATTATGAAAACTAATTATCACTAAATCAATTATCAATTACACATTAAAACTCCTCCACGCATCGTAGCATCAAGTGATTTTATATGACAAGCACTAGCTTACAAATGGGGGAAGGGGGCAAGAGGAACATGGACCCCAAAAAGTTTCATGACAATGCAAGAAATAAAAAAAAAGAGAAAAAGAAATTATGAAAAGAAAAGGGTTGAAATAATAATCTTTTTCTACATATTATGTCAAAATCTATCACAAAATCATATTTCTATATTGGGAAGATCAAAATTAGACTCATGCATTGAACTGGTCAAATATTTTGTTCCCTCGATTCGCTCTCAGTTTGTTGTTGACATTTTGCCCCATTTCCCATGCTGTCCCCTTTAAATTTTTTAGATCATTCCGCTACTTTAATAAGATAGGATGATAAAATATATAAAAAAATTCCCTACCTTCAAGTGAAGCAAAGCTCTGTTTTAATGCTGACAAAAACGTGATCACATATGCATATTTTAAAGCAGTTTATTATTCTAGCTGTAGAATAAAAAAATATTTCCTGTGTAAAGAGGTTGAGTAATTAACACTTTCTGCATCGAACATGTCGAATCTCAGCTCAAGAGATGTGGATGGCTTAGTGCAGTGCATAGCGTCGAGTGTGAGCAATGGATTCGTAAATCACGGAGAGGCAGAGAGAGGAGGAGAAAGAGAGAGGGGGAAGAGGGGGGGGGGGAGCTAGACCCCCCCCCAAAAAAAAGGTCTCGGAGTAACAGTAGTTTGCTATCATCTTTTTCTTTTCATTTTTCGACATGATTACTTGTAACAGTTTTCTTGAATTTCAGGCATCTTTGACCATCTTTACATATAAATCCGTAATCGATAAATGTATAGGAAATTGAGAATTGCTTTCTCGTCTCGTTCCCTCGAATATATGCTACATAATTCCTATGAACATGGTCTTTGTATGATAATCATCATGATGATCAAAGGGGGAAATTTGCATGGCTTCACGTGGTTGGGATGTTTTTTTAACCTTCTTTACATTATGTATATATATTATTTTGATAAGACGTCTGTCCATATGATATGTTCCCCTTAAAGCGTTACAATAATAACGTCATTTTTTGCCATTCGTAGATTCATAGATCCATCCTCTAAAATGGCAGTTTGACCAACAATTTGAATTATGCATTAAAGCCAAAAAAGTTTACATTTTTCATTAAAGCTTCGTAATTTGGTATCTATAAGACTACGAAACACAGTAGCGCAATGCATGAGACAAACAAAATTAGGGGGCAAGACATTGCGTTATGGGACAAAAAAAAACTGAGAGTGAGCGAAGCAAGCGTCAAAAACTTTGCCATTTTTAACGGTAACTTTTAGACTACAAAACCTATTAGCGTAATGAGTCAAACATTTTGAAAGAGGAAGAAATAGCTGAGAACGAGCGAAGCGAGCTTCACCATGTTTGACCTTTTTGATACAAAAAAATCTAATTTTGTGACAGAGCCTTACACAAAATTCAGAAAGAGGTATTATATTTCACCCTATTTTCCTTTCTTTTTCTTCCCCACAATTTTTGGTCGTGAAATTTTTTGGGCGTCCATGGCCACTAGGCGCCCCCCCCCCTTATGTTCGCCAGTGACGAAACCGTTTCTTCAATCTGCTTGCCATATAAAGTTCATTTCATATGTAAAATTTGTTTTTGGTTTAAACACATATTTTGGGGGAGGGGGATGTTGCTAGCCAGTAAGGTACATATCCCAACCCTCCTCCTCCCTGGTGGCACCCCTGGCATCCCTCGTCGGCACTGTAAGAGGAACATGAATCGGACGACGACATATTATTCGAAGTGATGCGTGAACAAATAGCCTCATCTTGCCATCTAAATCATTGACCTAGCCAACACTTCATTCATATCGCACTTGTATCAGTTAGGTTCACACGACACCCACTTAAGTTTAACTTAAGCTCTTGGCTTTGAGGTCGATAGACATTTGAATTCAATCCAGTTGCATAATGAGCCCTCTAACCCCTCCCCCCCCCCAAAAAAAAAAGAAGGGAATGTTAAAGTAATAATAATAATGAATGAATAAATGGATGTATAAATAAACATAAAAAAAGTATAAAAATATGGGCAAGACATGGCATTTGGGGCAAATTCTATAAACAGCTGTGAATGAGCGGAGCGGAGCGAACCGAACCACCATTAAAAAAATATATTTTCAATACAAAAATATAATTTTGTAATAGATTTTGACATATTCAGGAAATAATATATTTCACATTTAACCCCTCTTCCTTTCTTTTCTCAATTTTTTCTCGGTCATTATAATTATGGCGGGTCCATGCCCCCATAAATCTGTATGCCAGTGGGTAGATTAATATGTCTTTCCATAAATGCCAGTACGTCCTTGTCTTTTGTTTATTGTTTACTTAAATGAGACAAATTTCGATTCATTGCGGCGAATATTCGTGAAAAACAAGATAAAAAATATCAAATTGAAAATAATGATGAATTGAAATCCATGAGAATGATGAGTAGCTTTGTTGCCATATATATTAATCAGTTCCTACTTTCGCAAACAAGAGTCAAATTGCTAGTGCTCCAGTGTGAACACAATCCATCGTCTAGGAGTATTGTATCAACACCAACCGAAGCGAATGAACATTAAATGTCACCCTCGGATACAGGCAAGCTAACGATGGTGATGGCCAAGTATGAAGATAGGTCTTGTATGAATGAAATTAGATATTAAAGGTAATAAAGGGTTAGGGAAATCTCCAGGACAGGAAACATGATGCTGAATGGTAATAATTCCAGGACATAAGATTATTCAAATTCAAACAACAATAACACTTTTTGCCTTTTTTTTTTGGGGGGGGGGTACGCAGAGTTATATAGTGCCAACAAACTTTGCTGTGTTTCTTTTTAATTACAGCGTAATGCTACAGATACGTGCATGTTTTTAACTAGTTTAGAATTTTGATATATAAATATACACCAAACCTTGCATCAAACATGTGTCAAACTCTTCTAGCCCAATGTAATCAGAAAAATGTTTTATCGCATATAAAATCTCCAAATATTATAAATATATATGGATATTAAAATACAATCTCACCATAAAAAGAATAAGGGAGAACCCCTTCAAGTTTGATCAGTAGGACTGACGTCACCATAATACGACAGTGACGTCATATCACCAGGTCACCTGTCGACAAAGGATAATATTTATAAATATACATCTTCAAAAGGGATGTAGAAAGTGAGAGGACGGAAGAGGAAAGGGGGTGGGGAGGCTAAATAGAAATTTGGGCACGTGATCATGTTAAGATAATGTCCATTGACTCGAGTGCTACTACGAAAAAAAGTAGAAGTTTTTGTGTCTTTAGAACGTATAAGGAAGATTTCCCAAAATGCCATGAATTCCCTCAGTCATCCGAATGAATCAGACCCAGACTGAGCGAACATGCATGTTCCAAATAAAATAAAATCAGAATTAGGTTTGAGTTAGTGTGATTATGACGTTATGGACCGTGAAAAGGATAAATAAACAAACTTTTCTTGCGTGTTCAGAAAAAAATTGATCAATTTGCTATATTTAGGCTCATGGCACTTTCTAAAATGCGGTACATCTTTTTAAAAATTTCATTTTGGCAGCATTACAAATTTATGAACAAGACACCGTAATATTATAAAGGAGAGAAAGATGAGAATAAAGATGATGACTATTATGGCTTTGGGCACCTAAAAGATAATTCCGACTGTCTCTTTGTCCGGAAAGACTGGAAACCTCATGAGCCCAGTCGAAAATATTAACAACCATGGCTATCAAGGTCCAAATTCATGTTTAAAGACATAATTCTATTTTTAAAAAATATGTCAATATAGAGTAATAATGATCCTCATTGAAGCCTAAGGTAATTCTAAAAGAGACACGATCTGGGTCATCGAGTTTTCTTTTTTGGGGGTTCTTTTTCTTCCTCTTGTTTCGGGACAGGCGTAACGGAGGAGTCGACGAAACAGGGGCACGAGGAGGAACACAAGTATCATCTTACTCGGTGGTCAGCACACAAAGGACTGAAAAGGCAAATCACATTGTCCAGTAAGGTTAACAAAATAAGCAGCAATTACTTTAGAATGGGCAAATTTTTCATGACACTGGATAAATAAAAAATTCCCAAAAGAATTGTTGGTTGGACACATATACCTCATGAAGCACTTTTACTAAATTATTATTTTTTTAGATTGTAACGAACCCTATTTCATTTTATAATAATAATATAGGGTATTTATATTGCGCACATATCCACCTTGTTAGGTGCTCAAGGCGCTCCTATATTACCCGGCTAAGCTAGGCGTTCATAGCGCACACAGCTTTTTAAGGAATTACTTCCTACCGGTACCCATTTACCTCACCTGGGTTGAGTGCAGCACACTGTGGATCAGTTTCTTGCTAAAGGAAATTACGCCATGGCTGGGATTCGAACCCACGACCCTCTGTTTCAAAGTCCGAAGACTAATCCACTGGGCCACAACGCTCCACGCTCCATTTTCGGACTAACGAACATTTTGACCATGGACCTATTAGGTCCATGATTTGTTGACATACGCAGTTTGCGTGTTTCGGAGTAATAAATCTTTGTCTTTGGAACAACAAACATACAGGCATATACCGATATTGCAAACGTCAGGCTTGCAAAGTTCGTGATTAACAGGTAATAATCATACACTTGAATGTATTCATATCTAAATAAATAGAGTAAATTCACAGAGCAACATGCTAAAAATTTCATCAAAATCGGATAACAAATAACGAAGTTATTGAAGATCTGCATTATCCCGGGAAACAGTGCTCGGCATTTGCCATGAATATTCATTAGGTGGGCTGATGATGTCACATCCCAATTTTCGTTTTTCTTATGTTATTACATGAAATCATAATTGTTTCATTTTCATTAATGTGTAAATGATGTGTCTCCAATATGATGAAATTAGTTGCAGCAAGAAATAACTAATGCACTTATTATAATCAGCTGTGAATCTAATTGTTTTAGTTCTTGAACCTAATAAAGAATAAGTGGTGATATGACATCATCAACCCACCTAATGAATATTAATGGTGCTTGGAACCGTTTCATGTGAATAATGCAAATATTTAATATCCAATAACCTCATTAGTTGTTTTCTGATTTTGATCAAATTTTCAGCATTTTGCTTTGTGAATTTTACTCTATTTATTGAGATATAAATATCTTTAGCCCGGAGCAAAAGGTAATGGAAAGAGGATGCAATGTCGCAATTAGCCCGGCTAGGGACATTAAACGGAATAAAAGAAATGGAACAAAAAACATCAAAGCGCTATGTCTCTGGATAAGTCTCTAGCTTGGTCTGGAAAGGGTTATAAGGCCTTGAACTTCAAAGTGTATTGAGAAATGGTAAGGTTCACATGGGTTAGAAAGAGGGTAATTCCTTCCATACGTTTCCTGTCGCTTTACTACACCCTTCATTCAAACGGAACTATCGCCCAAGCCAGCCGGGGCAAGGCATGGCATGACATGAACACCCAAACATGATCTTCATACCAGCAACCTATAGACGAAGAAAAAAACTGTTGTAGGAGGGGGAGAAGGACGAGGAGGAGGAGAGGAGGAGGGGGCTTCAAGTTTCAGTCACCTGCTGAATAATTTCAAAGAGTCACATGATCAGATTAGAAAACCACGTTATAAACCTTTTTGGAATGGGTATAGGTAACGGGTAGAAAATGCGTCATGGACCCGGGGTCCTGGATTTGGTGCTGTTAAGAGATTGGTGAAGGCACACAAACATTACTTTAATGGTTTATGGAACATCATGTAGTTTATTTTTTCAAAAGCCCTGAGGGATACTGGCGAAGACGTGTATGCATTTAAAATTGTATTATGGACTAGATGAAAAGCTTAAAAAAATCATGAAATCGCCGTATGAATAAATCTTCGAAATCACGTGAATTGTTGAAATATATAGTAGTACAACACATTGTTATCCTCTAACAGTCAAAAAGTGATTCCAAATACTTTTCTTTTAATTCCAGCATATAGTTAAGCCAATTGCTATACATCTATGAATAAAAACAGTAAAGAAAAGGAATAACTAAACACCTACTTCCCCCTTCTTTACCGTTTACGTTTGCCACATATGACCTGTCTTTGCAATGAAGCATTTAATACCACATTAGTTTAATCCACAAACACATGTGTATCAAAGGTATAGTATATAATAAACACTTCTCCCCAATGCTCCAACTCGAACTGGAAATATTAGAATTGCATCACTCATCGACATGTAATATTTGACGTCATATTTTCTTCACAGGTTTTAATCAGCCTTGAGTTTCTGAGGAACTTGAATTTGGACAGTCTTTGATCCAGACCCTGCTACATTGGAGCCTACTTGGTCGAAAACACTGAACAGTCAAATAGGACAGTCGTTAAAATGACAAAAATTGAACAAAAGACCCAAAATACAATCAGGAATTGTCAAATCTGTCAAGTTAGGCATACGAACCTCTCTTTTCGGTCAGAAACACACTGAGTATAAAGGGTATTTTATATATAATCATGATAATTTTCTTTCTTTCTTTAATGGCATAAAAATCAAGCCAAAGACGCAAACCACGAACAATTCTTGTCAAATCTGTCAAATGACGAATAAAAACCGTTTCCTCTTACTCCCAACATTGGAACCATGATTACGTCCAATCGTTGTCTATTTTGATTTAGATGCTAGAATAACAGTCAGATATCACATCATTAAACATATTCATTCTTCTGGATAAAGAATTGTCAAACATTTAGTATATTCTGTCTTTAATAATAATAATAATAACAACAACATTTTATTTACACAGGGTAGCCACTGACACCGATATACCAGCGGGCCCAATATTTCTTTAAGTGTATTTTATTCTTCGCCAATCTAAATGATTAGCCGATCGCAAGAAGGCAGAAGGTCCCATTTTTGTAAGTGTTTGTTATGATTCGTCCAGGGATATGGAACCCACGAACACTCGTTTATGAGGAGGGTGCTAAACCACTAAGCCATCGTGCAAAACTGATATGAGATGAAAAATTAAGAATGACATAAAGGCACTAACAAATTGATTGAGAAAATAATAAAAGAAAATGATAATTACGCATTGAGCATACTGATCTAAAACATTTGTTAGCTATTGTGTTCAAACTTCAACACGTCACATAAAGTAGCATAGGCCTTTCATACTTATTAAGGGATAATTGAGAGTGCGATGCCTAACATTAATTTGATTCATAACAACTTACACAACTTGAGAAAAGGAACTCTTTTAGAATTTCTTAATAATGAAGAAGAAATTCCCCCTGCTGATCCCCCCCCCAAAAAAAAAAAAAAAAAAAAAAAAACCGGGTTGATCCTAACTATTTACTGCACATCCCATGTATTATTATCATAGCCCTCCTCTTACTACTCTATCCAAGAAAAATCCCCTGTTTGGGACGAACGTGAACTTTTGCACTATATACATATTCCTCATCATTAAGTCATCAAAATGGAACCAGTGTGTCATTATTCAGCGATTTTTTTTTCTCGTTGATGTTGTTTGTTAGTTATTGTTGATGTTGTTGGTGTTTTTTTTTGTGACATACATTATTAAGGTGGAGTACTTAGAATTTGGTAATGTCGGGCACGATATTTATTAACAGTGACTCTATTTCTTTTCTCCGGCCCCTCAATCCCCCCTCTCTCCCCCCCCCTCTCTCTCTCTCTCGCTCCCTTATTTTCTCTCTCTCTCTCCCTTTCTCTCACAAAAATAAATATATATGAGGTGCTTTAGGGTGTACAATCCGTTTCATTATACTTATGCTAAAAAGACAGTAGTCTGTTGTGTTCAAATATCGGCACACGTTAGGCTCGTTTGAACTCCTTTTATATACTTGACAGTAATCTTGAAAATAATCTTTAAATTATTTCATACAACACGCTTTACTATACACAGTAAAACAAAATATACAACGCTGTTTACTATATGAACCTTACAGTAATTGTTTACACAGTTTAAACAAGTGTTTAAATCTTAAGCAACAAAGTTTAATTTTCAATATCTAATCTTCAATAAATTAAACATGATTGTTATAACGGTTAAACAAATACTGTAAGGTTCATATAGTAAACAGCGTTGTATAAAATCTTAAACAGCGTTTTTACTGTGAACTTTACAGTAAATGTTCCAATTGTTAGCAATAAGGATTTATTTTTAATATTTAGTTTTTCAATGAATTAAGCATAATTGTTTAAACTAAAAGAAAAAAATACAAAAAGTAAACAGCGTTGCATAAAAAAATAATAATAAACAACTTTTTGTAATGCTACAGTGTTTATTTAATGGACGGATTTGCACAACAAGTTAATTTAAATAAAGAAATGCGGATATTACCCCAAACGCACATCCCTTTAATACACGCTTTTGTCATATTCAATCATAACATCTTTCAGATCTCCCCCCTGGCTTGTTAATTTTTTTCTTCAATATTTTACTTTGTTATGGGGATTAACTCTATGGTATTACACTCTACTCTTGGCCAAGGGATACCTCTTTACAAATAGCTTCTTATTCATCTATTTCAATAAGATACATTTAGGACACAATACCAAAATATGTACTCCTCTAACCACAGGCTTGCCATAATACCGTAGGAGAGAAAGAATCCATTTAGATACCGACAAAGACTAACGAATTCCTGTCTAAAACTATTTCCGTGATCACCAATCATTTTTTTTTTCGCTTGAAGAAAAAATATCCCCGAAACGTAGAGTTAAAAATACAAATTGAACGATTAAACATATTGATCTTAATCATGATGGTGCCAAAAAAGTTCCGAAATTAAAACTTTTGAACTTTCTTTTAGCAACATATTATGTCATGCCCATAAATTTCTGCAACTAGTACTTAAAGAAGCCTTTTTGAGGTCACCATATAAAAAAATAAGCTCGCGCTTCGCGCGAGCATTCTTTGCTTAATTCATGTTCGCGTTTACAACATGTGCCTAAGTTTCATGAAAAAAAAATGAAAGAACGAGAAAGCAGGTTCGTGCTTGTATTGGTCGTTAAGAGATATACGCACCATGTTCATGAATTTAAAATCGTACCACTTTGAATTTTCTTCCGACGGATCTGCTTACTACTATAACCATGACTACTATTATTACCACCACCACCACCACCACTACTAACTACAATTACTACTACTACTGCTACTACTACTACTACTTCTGCCATCACCACCACGGTCTACTAGCTGGGTGCGCACTTTGTTTTTGTCTTGAAAGCGCTTATGTGCTAGCTTTTACTACATGCAGGCTCGATACGAGCACTATTTTACGTTCGTTCATGCGCGCGCATCTGTACGATAATACAGGGTGCAGCAAAGTGCAACGCACTTTTAATAAAGAGAGTACACATTTGAACGCATTTGTTTTGCGTGTTCACCAGATTACTGCATATAACACTCTGGGTCACAGTCGTTAATCTGATGGAGGGTCATTCTCAAAAAATGTTACAATTCACAAAAAACGTGTCTCGGCTATCTAATGGCCGCTAGCTTCACAACCCTGAACACTTTTTACAAAATTATTATCAAGACAATGACATTAATAGACTAGCTCCACAATGCATATGCGACCATTGACTAGTAAAGCTCTAATTTTATTACAAAAGCCTTTTATTTCTGCTTTTTGTTAGAATCGACACTGTCCCTGGTCAGTTTTTTATATTACTATCATTCTCTTTTATAAGTAGTCTGTATATCTTACCTACATTAATGTCTGGTGAGGGCAGCTTGGTGTAAACGTCTGACATATTGCGCTTATCCTAGTATTTGATGATCACTTTGTGATTATTTTCACTTTTAACTTTGTCCCAAATTCATTTCAACCTCTGTAACGAACTAGTACTGCCACAAGTTTTCCCCCCTTTCAAACTGACTGATATTATATGATGTGTCTGCAAGTAGAGTGATATTCATTAATAAATAATTGATAGGGAATTATCACATGTGTTTCCTGTATTACACGGAAATGAAGGACTATTCTTACAAAATGAAATGTATGACTAAACAGCTTTAACATCCGTAACGCACCTTAAGAAAATATGCACTTTGGCAGTTCTGTAAAGGATTCAGTATTATATAGGATAAGAGACACCTTTCATAATAAATACAGTTTCCAAAGGTAGGGCTGCTAAATAAGGACCACGTTGGACCATAAAACATAAAGACATTAACTTCCGTAACGCATTAACTTCCGTAACATTTTTTTCTTGAATATGCTACAAATTTGTGCTTTACTGAATCACTCCGGATCATACATAAATAAATCATATAAGGTACCCTCCACCTAGGTACCCATACAAATCATAGCTATTCATCCTTGTCAAATTATTATTACAAAACTTATTTTCAACATCACTTTGAACAGAGAGAAAATTGCCAACGAAAACAATTTCCCGAGAATTATATACGACATCTAATGCTTTTGAAATTTTAAATAATTCATACTACAAATGTTGAATATTGGCATCTTCTTTAGAACTTAAAATTTCTAATCTCCTTTTCTATATAAGTTCGTTCAGTAATTGTTACGGAAGTTAATACACTTCTCTGCTGTACTTTGCTGATATTGATAGTACGATTCTAGATCCAGAACAGGTGTCATGGCTTTGTCTGATGCTGAAGTCGGCAGAAATGGTGGAGAGAAAGGGAAGAAGGGGAAACAATTTAGCTTTCACGGCCAAGGAAAGAGAAAGAAAAACTATTTGCAATGACTCATGAGGAGGATTAATATCTCACTAATAAAAAATGTGAGCGCGAAGCGCGAGCTAAAACTTGTGTATAGTCTTATCTAAAAACTTTACATTCTAGGCATTTTTTTGTAAAAATGCTCAGGATGTTATCTGAATAGGCAAAAGACAATAGACAATGCGAGTGCAATTAAGTGCTCGCTGATTTTCTTTTTCGTATTCTGACTGAAAGCTTGACATTCTAAACACTCTTTGTACCAATTACAAGGATGGGTATCTTGATTGATGGGACTGATTTTTTATATATTTTGATCTGAAAAAAATAATTTATGGACGTTTTAATTTGAGAACAAGATATATATCCAATAAACAATTATTGCAAATGTGAAACGTGCGCTTTTTGAAGTTTAGACCCCAAAACGGGACATTCTATTTACTTTTTGTAATCATAAAAAAGGATGGGGGTCTTGCTAAGGAAATGATTCGCTGCGAGTGCGAACTGAAAATATGTGTCATTCCAATATGAAAACCAGACATTTTAAGCACGCTTTCAAATAAAGATATGAATTGAATAAAAAAAATAATTCCATGCAATAAGATACAAAATAACAAGTGGGGATTACATGTATGTACACCATCAATTAACTCTTTTAATATTTATGGAGATATGCATAGACTAAACTGTTTCACTAAAATACAAATCTTTAAAATGGCAAAACTTCGTTATTCCTTGTTCGATTTTGATCATATTTGCAGTATTTTGTTTGTCAGATTATTATCGGTTCAGGTCATATTTTTTTAGCCTAGATGACCCCTTTAATGCGCATGAAAAGCGCTAAAATAATTGATATAGGCCTACTGACATGAAAACATGGAAAGGGATATTTCAAACACTCACGGTTTGTCGGAATTTAGGAATGAAATACGTATTTCGATAATCAAACAGTTTGGCTATTCATCATTTTTTTAATCACGAAGAGGATGCGTAATTGGGTATCTCGATGAAACAAAATAATGAAAAAAAAAATCGCGATTAGATCATATAGATTCTAGTAATGATTTGTGTATATCAACTTACAAACGTGAATGTTTTGCCTCTTGTTTCATTCTTTTTTTATTATTCATTTCCCCATGTCCTTTTTTTTTAATGTCCCCCCCCCCTTTTTTTCTCTCTCTATCTTTTTGGCTATTGGCAAGCGGCGGGATTCCTCGTAACCCAGACATGCCAGAGAACTCATCCTGGTTACGGGCCTGCGGTTGTTATATTTTGTTTTATATTGCCAGAAACTTTTAAGATGAACTACAATTTTGTGGCCCGGTTTTTCGGTTTTCTCATTCCAACTGTGAACAACAAAGAAAACAAACAGTACAGTTGTATGTTTCCTGTTCTGTTTTATTTTTTTTTGTGGGGGTTGCAGAATTAAGCTATGCGTTCCACATTTATATTAATTTATTTAAAAAAGGTTATACGAATACCTAAATATGGATTTTCCTAAGCTAACAAAATAAATATTGCAATTTGTAACTTGATTTAACTTCCGTAACGAAGATTGACAAGGGTAAATGCTTCTCGAGGATTTAATGGTAAAGTATCTTGGGATTCCCAGAACTGGCCATGCATTGCTTAGGACCTTGCTTAGGATTAATTAGGGCCAGAAACTTTATGATGAACTACAATCTTGTGGCCCGGTTATTCGGTTTTCTCATTCCAACTATGAACAAGAACGACAACAAAAATGACAGTTGTCCGTTTCTTGTTCTGTTTAACATTTTTTTTGGGGGGTGGCAAAATTAAGCAATGCGTTCCACATTTATATTAATTTATTTAAAAAAGTTATACGAATACCTAAATATGGATGTTCCTAAGCTAACAAAATAAGTATTGCAATTTGTAACTTAATTTAACTTCCGTAACGAATATTGACAAGGGTAAATGCCATCGAGAGGATTTGATGGTAAAATATCTTTGGAATCCCATAATTGGTCATGCTTTGCTTAGGATCTCAGGTTATGGATAAAAAGTTATTTTAAGGTTGCCTCAATCAAATTTTGAACATTAAACTGAACGAAAGATGTGCAATGATTTTTATGGTACTTTTTGTTATATGTTATTTGGTAAAATCCTGCTTCTGAAAAACAATATTGAATATTTTTTATCTTGCAAACATTTTGGCTTCAGTAGATGAAATTGTTGATACCACACTTAAACTGAATTGTGTGCATTTCTTTTTCAATCATTTCAAAAGTGATATAATTGAGTAACATAAGTGCATGGGCAATGCTAACGATTAACCTCCGTAACATTGATATACAGTGCTTGAGTTAAAGGGATCGTTTAACATTGTGAGAAGCTGATTTAAAAAATTCTCAAATTGAGATGAATTATGTTTATGAGTTTATGTACTTGTTCTAAGAAACCCTGGAAATCATCTTTGTTTTGAATGAAAAGTTGTTAGTAGGTAGGTAAATGTGATTATATTAGAACTCGTCTACTAGACGATCTCCCAAATTACTGTGACATCCCGATTTGAAAATAAAATTGTATGCCTCCCTCTGCGTTGAGATCGTAACGGACACGCAAGCGAGAACTGTCAATCAACCAACAGTGAATGGGGGCAAGGCCGCTCCGGCCGGCATGCACTGAGAATTGTAAACATTACATGCAGCGCATGTTCTCTGCTGGCTCGTTTCTGTGCCTTGACGGTTCTAGTCGAAGCAGAGAAAGTACTATGAAAGAAGAAAAACAGATTCTGATAGCGCAACGAAAGATATGTACAGACCATCTAAGATAAGAAAAATGCAGACTTACTGACTCCTCGCCGGGATGGTATAGTAACGTGGCAAATTTGGGGCGATGTACTTTAATATTACATGAAGATAAAGCGAAAGTGTAGCACCGGAATAAAATATGTGCGATCCAGAACATCATACATGTACTTGAGAATAGAATAAGAACATGTGGTCTCTCGAGCTCTGCGTGTGTCGTGAGCTGAGGCATGGACCATGGCTAGCTGAGGGAAGGATGGCTTTATCCCATGCGTGAACGTTTCGTTGTTTATGTGGGTATGCAAATGACTTGGTATTACGTAAGACTCTTCCCATATCGCTCGAAAAATGAACATAATACAGGACATTCATTTTTAATTGTGCAGTCACATGATTATAACATTTCATTTATTCAAGACTGTTTCTCTAATGGGCCGAGCACCTTTTTGAGAGCAGTAATCAAAACTTGTGTAGTAAATCTGCCATATTTTACTCACGTATGCACTCCCTTCCTTTGAACGCGAGGTCCTTTCTTCTTCTTTTGCTTGACAAATTTTTGGCGAAATACCTTTAGATTGTAAATTTTTAGATGAAAACCTTTTTTTTTTTTTTTTTTTGCTTTTCAAAATTTTCTCATGAATTATGCCTCCTCCCTTTAGAAAAACCTGGATCCACCCCTGCACAACGTAAAGCTGCCCCCCCCCTCCAACACATAACTGCACAGCCCAACAACCAATGTAACGAACATTTTTATAATAATTATATAAAAAGATTTGGTGCGGCATAAAATATATAAAATATAAAGGTATATGCTGGGGATAAAAAGGACATAAAAATAATTGCATGATTCTGTGGCCGGCAGCGAAAGCATAAAAATATTAGATTCTGGATTGGCGGTGTTCCGGCGGTGTTGAAGCATGATCTTCCGCCGCCAGTGCCAGAATGTATATTTTTACGTACTTCGGGGGGGGGGGGGGGGTAAGAAATATTTCCATCCACATTTCTTCCACATCGGCTGATAAATGCTTAATTATTATCATTTAGGGGGGGTGTCCCATGCAACTAAAGTCTGAATTTTTAAGTACATCGTAGCTTTATTCTTACAATCATGGACCTACTATGGCCTAAATTAATGATGCGAGCGCGAAGCGCGCAAGGTAATGTTTATTTTTATATTTCGCCTTGAAAAGAAATATAGGAGCGCGAACTTTTTTATGAACATGAACATCTTGAACGGGTCATTCTACTCACTTTTGGTAATCACGCAGGGTATGTTCATCTTAAACAATTCGATTTGATTTATTGTTCTCGTAAATGCGTATTAGCATTTTCATAACAAAAGAATCATAATATCGTTTAAAATTTTGGCATGAATAATAGAGTGTACTTATTAAAAATATGATTCAACCCACACACACCAAATGATCCACACCCAACATATTATGATATTAACAATTAGCAGGATCGAGGATTGTCATTATAAGCACATTGTTTGGAAAAAAATAACTGAAAACCCGAGATTCAAACTTATTATATTGCATTGATTATACAACAGAATGGTGCGAGCGCGGAGCACGAAGAACGAGTTGAAAATTATTAGTATTTTGACATGAAGAGCTGAATCGGGTCATTCTAATCAAATACGGTCTTATGGTAAGTATAAAGTTTATACGCCAAGCGAGCTGATATTTGTTGAAATTAAGATCTTAATACGAAACATTGTATAAACTGTTTTGGAATATTGCTGCATATTTTCCTGAATAATGATAAGAGCGCATGTAAAACGCAAACTGATTTTTTTTATTCGCGATTGATTTTTTTTGTATAATGATTTCTACTTTTTCTGTTTTCAAATCGTTCCTCTTTTCTTATTTCATTCACTTTTCTTCTTCTTATATCCTTTCTTATCGTTCCTCTCTATTTCCCCTTTCTCTAGGCATAGATAGCAAAGCCCCAAGAAACTCCAGAATCCTGAGACGTCCAGATGGTATTTTGTACAAAAAAATGAAGTCACCAATCTAAAAATGTCACTTTAATCCGATTTTAAAAAATGTGGAAAGACACATGCAGGGTTCGGCGACAGGGCATATAAAGTTTAGGAATAAAATAGAGAAATGCCAGTAAACGCAAAGAGTTGAATTTGAAAAGTTTTTCGATTTTATATTAAAATCCTACATTTTTATTTCAATAGCATGTTCGTGATATTACTTATAACCCCTTATAACATTGCATTATGAAGGGTTATATATAGATATTCCCGTGATGCACATCAGTGTTTCCACTCCTCCCGAAATTCCGAAAATTTCGGGAAATTTTACCTTTTCCAGGAAAGGTTCCGAATGAAACAAATCCATGCAGGAAATTTCGGGAAATCCAAAGATTACAAGTAAACAATAATTAAACATAACAACTGTCAACATTCATGTTATATTTTTTAAATTGTTTGCTGAAAGTTTCGGCTGGCTATATTTTTGTACAATTTTTGTTAAAATCAAACTAAAAATTCTAGGAAATGTCTATAAATTCGAGAAGTTTGTTTTGGATCTGTGGAAACACCGATGCACATGGCCTTTGTAAGCGGGGGTGCTAAATCACCTCCAATATTTATATGGGGGTGATGTACAGGTTTGATCCAAACACCTTCATTTTGGTGCGGAAAACAAACTTTTTATTTTTTATTGTATGATTATTTTGCTTTAAATTTTAAGTATTTTCCTTTGTCAAAACTGCTATTTTGGTATTATTGGTTTTAGTAAACATGTAATATTCATCTTTTTCTTATTTTTATTTTCACAGTTTTCCTTTCTTTTCTTTTTTCTTTCTTTCTTTCTTTCTTTCCCTCTTCCTTTTAAGGGGGTAACTACCCCACTTATCTAAAATTTAGGAGGGCGTGCCCCTTCCCCTCGCTTCCTTTATCGCTATATACCTTTCCCATTCCCTTCGTTAGTCTGGTAACCTTATTTCGACGTCAAAGAGTCCACTCTATTGTTCTACAACACAACGAACATGACTAAAGAAAGAAAATTGGGAGAGAGAAGTAAAATGAAAGGATCTGAAAACGAAAATAAAACGACGTGTGACCAGGTTGAATTCTCTTATTCACAAAGTGCAACACTGGACATGGAGGAATGGGGGGTCTGAACATGTGATTTTTGAAATCTTGAAATGAAAATCATTACATCATTATGGAATATAAACAGGGGAAAAGACAAACAAGAACATAGCAGACATTTTCGTTTCTAATATTAAAATGTCCTTTATTTTTTCTCCTATTTCTTGTCTTGTCCAAGGTTGGAGGTTGGTTGCTAGCGACCCCCTCCCTTCACGCTAGCGCATTTACACACTGACGAGGCGGATCGGAGAGATGAAATCATATATCTCCAGAATGGACGATGAAAAAAAAAAAAATTATTGAAAGGGGGAGCGGGAACGCTATAGATTATGCCTATACCTGCGGCCCCCTAAAAAAAAATGGAGACGAGGGAAGTGGAAGGGGCGATTAGCGTATAAGTTCTAAGTAATGATAATAATAGTAATAAAATAATATGATATTTATATAGCACACGTGTCCATCTTTTTAGGTGCTCAAGGTGCCCATGTATTATTATCACTGCTTGATTCGTGTGATCAAAACGAACATACCTATAATCCTTTATTTGAGCCCCTCCCCCGCGCGAACGAAAAACACTACGAACTTCCACAACCATGCAAGGGAGAGGGGGGGGAGAAGTGGTGTTCATTTTCAAAAGTGATTATATTATTTTATTTTTTGCTCACGAGCTATACTCCATCGTAAATGTTCAAAATGTTTGTCGGTATAGCCCTTGATTCTAATATCGGTAACGTGTACCGACGTCAGCTATACGACCATGAGTCTTGGAAGTGTTCAACACTCTCCTCAGTCACATTTTCTTCCACCATACCCAGGGCAGTACAGGCTTTCATCAGTTAAAGGTAGGGGTGGGAATTATCATTCACACTTTCCCGATAGGCCGCCAAAATCATTTTTTTTTTTTTTTTTTTTTTTGGGGGGGGGGCATTATTCACGTTATTATTTATTTATTTATTCATTTATATATTAGAGGGCTTGACCTAATTAAAGATCGAAGTTCTAATACAGTCTTATCTTACCTTATCTCATGAGGTCTAAATATATCACATGCAAGCTAAATTTATTGTATATTTTTATTTAGAACTGAGAATTGAATATTCTGGGCAGTTATTGTAATCATGAAGAAGATGCGTATCTAACGAAAAGATTCGTGCGAGCGCGAAACACAGAAGTAATTTTTAATATACTCACCTACAAAAGTATTCGTTTTGCAGTGACTCATGAATGTACATGTAATACAAATCTCACCAATCAATAAAATGCGAGAGCGAGTTGTACATTTTCAATATCTGGGACAGAAAAATGTATATTCGAATCACATTTTCAACCATAAATTGGATGGATATATAAGCATAACTTTATGATGCGAGCGTGCATGAAGCGCGAACAGAAATTCTAATTTTCCGCCCGAAACTCGGACAATCTAAGCACTTTCTGTCATGTACAATATGAGTATTATTGAGAACTGAACATGTTAACCACGTTTTGAAATCATAACCAGGATGAGTATGTAATCAAACAATTAATGCGAGCGCGAAGCGCGAGCTGATTATATATTTTTTAAATTCAGATCTAAAAACTGGAAAGTTCAAGTCCGTTTTTTATTTAAAGAAGAAACGTCATATTAGAGAATTAGACGCGAGGTGATTTTCCCCCTGGATTTAGACCTAAAACAAGATATAAAAAGCAATGGAACCATGAACAGAATGGCTATATATATATATATATATAACTCAACAATCGATTAGAGCGCGGAGCGCAAGCTGATATTTCTTCCGACATGAAAAGTGGACTTTATTACATGGCGTATCTAGCCGGGGCGGCAATGGAGGCACGTGCCCCGGGTGCTACTTTCAGTGGTACAAAAACGGGAGATAGATGCAAAGAAAGAAAGGAAAAAAATGAATAGAAAAAGCAAAGGAATTAAGACGCTGAACAAAGGAATACCGCTGACGGTAATACCCCCGTTCTCTGTACCATTAATGCACTTTTCAACATAAAAAAATTATCTTGCATGTCTTTACCCAGGGATGAATATTCGTGCAACTTTTAATTAGTGATATACTTATATTCTCTCCATGAATTCCAACAAACACTCCTTATAAAAAAAAATAGTTTTTCAAACTCAAATGTCATAACTTTTCATCTATAGCTACGAGTTTGCATTAGTTTTATTCTTTTCTTTTCATTAATTCTTGCAAACAGTTCGAAAATATAATTTTCTGGTTTGTCAAAGCTTTTCACCACACTCTGATTTTGATGAGGGAGATAAAAACTCTCCATTAGACATTTTTAGGTGAGGATATACAAAATATCATCTCGCGCTTCGCGCTCACATTAGGGCCTACCCCGATGAGATACGTATCCTTTTCATGAATTCCTACAAAAAGCCCCTAAAATTATCCATGCTTTGATTTCCTCCCGATTAGATTTTTCAAACTCATTGTTCTTTAACCTCCCACAAAAAGATTGGACAAAACTTCAACGTCTACAAAACTCTGCTGCCCGTCTCCTAACATACACTAAAAAGTATGACTCCATCTCGCCAATCCTTCAGTCCTTACATTGGCTGCCTGTTGATAAAAGAATCTCCTTCAAAATTATTTTACTATTATTCAATTTATTCTCTCTTCCCCCACATATCTCCGCAGCTCTATCTCAAAATATCAGCCTTCACGCAGTCTCCGCTCATCATTCTGATGCTCTATTGCTCCAGACACCCAGAACCAAACACAAATGGGGGATGCATTCTCTGTTATAGGACCAAAGCTATGGAATCGATTGCATATCCAATTACGCCAAATTTTCATCAACAGAAACATTCAAGTCCCAGTGAAAACTAAATTTTGATCTCCCATTAACATTCAGGAGAATTCAAATCCTATTCTTTTTCGTTTTCTATTGTTGTTGGGTGTTGTGTTTATTTTTCTACAAGCGCCATGAGCACCGAAAGGTGGACGCGTGCGCTATATAAGAAGCCACCAATATTATTCTTATTATTGTTATTATTATTATTATAATCATTATCATTATCATCATTATTATTAAGATTTCCCCTCAATATTAATTTTTCAGCTCGCCCCTCGTGCTTGCATGAAATGCTTAATTAGACAAGCATCGATATGTCCCGATTGTAGGTCTCAATATCAATAATTTTCGGCTCGCGCTTCGCGAATGCGTTCATTGTCTGGATATGCATCATGTTAATTATTACAAAAAGTGCTTAGAATATTCCTTTTTAAGATCTTAATACTGAAAATAATAGGCACGTGCTTAGCGCTCGCATACGTTGTTTTCGTTAGATACGCATCATTTTCATGATAAAAAAACCCCGGACTAGAATATTATGTTTTATTTTGACTGGTCGAGTGCAGAGTATATACACAATAGACCTATATTTTGAAAGGGGTGCGATTTTAGCACTTGCCCGGGCCTCGTTTGTTCTAGATACGCCACTGTGGACATGGTGGACATTAAATTAAACAATGCGAGCGAATAGCGCGAGCTGAATATTATTATGGCCCGACAACTGGACATTCTAAGCAGGTTTTTTTAATGTAAATATCAAATTATATGTACCTCAGTAAACAATAATTGCAAGCGCGAAGCACAATAAGCTATTTTTTACATGTAGACATAAAAACTAGACATTCCTTTTGCACTTCTTGTAATAATGAATACGAAGGGTATATCATGCTCAACAATATATATTTTTTTTTTTTTATAATTGATCATGACTGGACGTTGTAAAACAATAAAGAACAAGCTGTTTGTAGCGCGAACTAAATTTACTGACATAAAAGTGAATATTTTAAAAGTGCTGCCCAACACGTAAGAAACTTGTGAAGATGAAAATGGAACAGTCTGAATGATGCGAGCGCGAAGCGCGAGCTAACAATAATATTTTGGCGACTGGGACATATGGCCGGGCAATTTTAATCACTGTACGTAAAAAAGAATGGGCTTGATTGTAAGGCGATTTAGACCTAAAACCTATATACATTCAAATCTCTCTCGGAACATGAAGCAATTAATTAGAACCGCCCTGTGTGACAGTATATTCTAATCACTGTCGGTATAGCATATATATACACGGAGTAATGGAACATTCCTTCGTGACCCAACAGTTATATCATTTTTCCGGTAGGCGTCAGTCCGACAGCCTCTTTTCTTTTCATTTTTTTTCTTTCCTTCTTCCACTTTTCTTCTTTCTCTTCTTCCCCATCCTCACTTCTATTTTCCCCCTCTCCCCCTTACCCCGACATGGGAAGGGGGGGGGGTCATACCCTGTTAGAGACGGCCTTTCAATATCGACGGAAATACAATTATGCTCATTCACAAGAATTTGTTTTAAAATACACGAATTTAAGTGTATTGTTATGTGATAGTTGTGGTGATGATGTATGACTAATTGTTCCATGGAATTTGAATGTTTCAGTGATTGGATCGAGCAGAAAAGGGAACTTTCGTGATTGATAACGTTTGACTAATTACACTATTTCATTTTTCATTATTTTCCCCAAATGAATGATATCATGAGGATATATTATTTTACATTTGTTTTATATTGATTTGTTATACTCGTATTTATTAGAAATTTTCATATTGTAATGCTAATTTAATTAATTTATTTTTAGGGACCCCGGGGAAGAACAGGTTGGCTATTAATAGCCAATATGAAACGGGTCTATCCCTACGATTCTGTATTACATGCATTGTAAGCTTCATTACTGTTATATTGTTAATTTGTTATATTTTTTTTTTTATTATTTGATTATGTAATGTTATTTTGTTTATATTTATGCATTTTTTTAATCGTGAATAAAACCATGCAACCAACCAACCAATATAAACAATACCAGATCGAAGGTAAAGGATGCTTCATATACGCTGAGGTTTCATACAAATTGTATGAAGAAAATCAATAACCAATTTACAGGTTTTCAGGTAAACGAGCTAGAAAAGAACACAAAACACTATTTTCACGTAAGGTTCATATAGTAATCAGGGATGTGTAAAAAAAAATCAGACTTCTTTTTTACTGTAAAGAATTTACGGAAGGAGGATCGAGAGAGGGGAAGCAGAAGAAAAGAAAAGAGCGGCCGAAAGAAATGGAAAATGTAAAAGAAAAGTGATATGATTTGAAAGATGTCATGAGCGGATTATATGGCGGAGAAACTGAAAGAATTATTGACCCCAATCATGGATAAAATTAAATACGATTCCTACCCCTTACAAAAAAACCATTCAAAAAAAAAAAAACAACCGACAACAAAGTTTATGGATAATAATTTGTAGGTCTAATAGTCATTATAGTCCGGGGTCTAGGAGTTGAGATGTTTTGGGTTTGCAACTACCCTATCTACCACGTTCCAAAATAAAGTCCAAAACGGATAGGCCCCGATCGATCGGAGGGGGGGGGGCAATACGTTGATCATGTTGATCATATAGTTTCTCCCCGGGAGTTTCTCATAAGCATCTTACGTGAAGATAGGCCTACCGAAGATGGGATGGGAAATCCGGGATGGGAATATCTTTGTTTAGTTGGGGGAGCTCGTGGAGAACGTAAAAAAACACACACACACACAAAAAAAAAACACACGATGGTGGATGTTTCCATGCCAGGGGGGGGGGGGGGAGAAGGAGAGGTCACTGCCTTTATTCCGAGTTCCTACCCAGCTATGCCCCGTGCATGTAAACATGCACATGATGACACACGAAGGCCTGTGACTACGTGGACGTAACATGACCAGAGTGGAGTTCGGATACATATTACAGCTCCATGATATTGCATTACATGGAGCTATATTGCATTCTCTTCTCGAACCAGTCGACGGACGTTTGCTATATCGTGACCAGGTAAAAGAGAATTATCAACAACCACAATGATATCTTGTAGTGCATGCAAAGGTAAACTAAAGAAAAAAACAGAGGGGATTTTTTTTTTTTGGGGGGGGGCACAATATAGCTTCTGGAAAATCACGCTCCATCCCCGGCCCCCATGATCAACAAAAAAAAACTACTACTACTCTACACTGTAGATCCGAGATTGTATTTGTAGCCCCGGTTTGTCGCGTTCTTTTCTGTTGTTGTCGTTTTATTTGCTACTAATTTACGTCGCCAGAATATAAATTCATCAAAATCCCATGGTCTGTAAGTCTACAAAGTTCATTATGAGGCATACATGTAGCATATTCAAATGTACAGACCACAGACGGAATGGACATTCACGAGTTCGACACAGTTTGACAGTATGATCATGGACCTATGATATTCCCCCAATGTTATGCACAAGCGACACACATAGCTACACCTTTTCACACAGGCAATAAGCAACGCACATGCATCGATCGCTTATCGCACACACCGAGCGGAGACACAGAAAAAACCCAAAACAAACTAACTTCGCCCACAGATCACGCAAGCGCAAGAAGCAAAATTCCCCGTGGTAAGCTCCGCCTACTTTCTTGCATACATCACAAGGTGGCGCTATATAATATCGATTTAAATTGGAAACGGAATCATGAATCAACCGTCGAGAAGTGCATTTTTCTCTTCAAACATTGCCTCAGATTTTCAGTTTTTAAAAACACTTCCCGAACATGTTATGATCCCAAATTTTCACATGGGTATTTTTGAGCTGTTAGTCAAATGTTCATACCATTTTCAAAAAGCAATATGATAATTTTTTTAATTGCTCACAAAGTGAAACAATCCCTTTAATCCGGTCAGTACTTCAAAATGACGCAACGGCGACTTGCCCCTTTTCTGTTGCCACTTTCTCATACCTGCATGGTGGTACTTTCACAATATGCATCTTTCCACCCATTCTGTAGACATAATTTTTACGATTTTTTCCCTCATCGATTGGTGCATTTTTCTGAGAATGACCCTGGATCGTCTGACAGGCAAATCTACAAGTCATCCCCTGATAGACTATTCCTTTTAACGACCAGCACTATATTCGTATAATGTAGAATAGAAAGGTAAATGAATAAAGTAATCTTACTAGCACAGCGTGCACAATTCTTACGTTATTCAATGTTATATCTGCTTTCTCTAATTGTATTTGGGAATTTGTCTGTGAAGGGTACACAATACGACACTCGGTCATTAAACATTCTTGCATAGAATCAAACAAATCAATCTCAATCGAACAACCAAGTAAGGAAAGGTCATACAAAGTGTCTTACCGGCTTCTCCAAATAAAAGATGGGACTCACAGTCGCTGTCACATTCCCAGAATGCTCAGTTGATGGGAAATTAACACATTATCCTTTTCCTGTCGAAAATTAGTTTAATATTGAGGTATAAATCTTCATTTATGTCACATAAAACATTTTCGACAGGATCTATTTATAACACATCGATGTCTGGTCAGGAGAATGATTATGACGAGACCAAGTCAGCTCAAATACCCTGGGACCTTTCTGGTAGTTTGCCGGCAGTGCAATATGGATTTTAATATGTACGTTATCAATGCGCGTAAATGGTCACTGAGTTTTAGGTCATCTTCACATCGAATCGGTTTCCCGCCACTTGTCGTCTGCACTTGCTGGAAGTCAGCTTTCCTCGGAAGCAGTAGAATTCACCTTGCTTCGTTACTAAAGGTAAATTAAAACCTTAGTAAAGAGAAGTAGAATGTTTTTTTTTTTTGCCCACGTTGAATTTAAAATGCATGTTAAAAGGGAGTAAAGGTAGACTTGTCTAGCATTACTGCGATTAGGTTGCAAATTGGACCAGCCCAGACAATGTTTACATTCAAAAGTCGAAATTCAGAATCTCAGCTGCGGCAGAAAAGGGGGACCCAGACGGGTGCCATTGTGCCTTAAATCTTCAACCATTTGTAATATATCGATCGTGATTCGGGATCAAATTGAGATTAAAAAGGGAAAAGGTGGGATTTAAATAATTTCTGCTTTGTATGAAGGAGGCAGTCAACCTTATAATTGGGAATAGAGGAAGCATCTTTGCTCATTTCCCAACACAAGATGGATGCAAAGAGATGTTTGCGCAGCCAATTCTGGCTGAACATGATAAATGTAATTGGAAATTTCCCATTTCTTTTTTAAATGTACTATTTACTCTAAAACCCTTTAATTTGCAATGTATTCAAACTTATTCCTGCGTAAAAGAAGGTCGTTCTATCGAAGATAATAAGCTCACAAATCTCCACGGAGAAAACGTACAAATTGTGAAAATTCATTATAATCATGACAATCATATGATAATAATAGGGCAGATAGGGCAGAAAAAAAGCTAACGAATACATCAGACATTTATTGTTTACATATTCTGCAGTGCCCAGCAATGACAAACAACACAGGAAGAGAGGCACAAATTAATTTATTAATATATTAATATTCAGAAGACAAGTAATAACACCCCATCCATCTTTTCTCCCTCTCACTCTCGTCATTCATCAATAATGTCTGTCTTATATTGAATTCGGTTTTCAATTTAGAGGAAGCAATGAATGTACACAGGAATATTGTATTATGTGATATGGGTGCAACAATATGGCTTAAAGTTAAGTGATTATAGAATGTGGCAGTTAATTTAGCGAATCGATCGAGCTGATGTTCACTTTTTTTCCGTTAAATTCGCGCTTGAAAAGGTGAGATTTATTCATAGCATTTTTTTCCTGCGAAATAGAGAGAGAGAGAGAGAGAGGGGGGGGGGGGGGGGGGTCAACGTCAGGTATTAGACTAATCGGACACCTGAAAGGAACGATTGTTGATTTTCAATCAGATTTAAGCTGGCTCAATATCACCTCAGTCTCGTAAACTAGGCTAAATTGTTTCTTCTAAGTTTCTGTATAACTATGTGTTCCAACTTTACTATGCCAACAAACTTACATCAAGATTAAAAGAAAGAGTCGGGGATGTGACGCAATTTTAATGATTCAAACTTTGTTCGAACCTCAAATGAAATCTCACACAGAGTCGAGAGATGTGTGGGATGACAACGGGCCACTTAAACCCTTTTTTTTTGTCGGGAAAGTCCACCCCAACAAAAGGTTGATTTGAATAAAAAGAGAAAAATCCAACACGCATAACAATGAAAATTTCATCAAAATCGGATGTAAAATAAGAATGATATTTTAAAGTATCGCTTAATTTCACAAAATAGTTATATGCACATCCTGGTCGGCATGCAAGTGAGGAGACTGATGACGTCATCCACTCACTATTTATTTTGTATTTATATATAAAAATTCTAATTTTCTCCTCCTTGTCAGGTAAAACAACAATCAATTCCTTCCTGAACATGTGGAATTAGCATTGTTTGATACTTATGGATCAGTCAAGTTGGCCCTTATTGTCAAATCTGTATAAAATTAAATATAATCTAAACATAAAAAACAAAAGAAATAGTGAATGAGGGACATCATCGTCTGTCTTATTTGCATGTCACTGAGTGGTGCATATGATTGTTTTGTGAAAAATAAGCCCAATTTTAAAATGTCATAACTTTCTTATTTTACATCCGATTTTGATGAAGTTTTCAGTGTTATGCTAGTTCGGTTTTTCTTCAAATCAACATTTTTCTGGGTTGGACTTGACCTTTAATGTAAGAGGGTAATAATTTGTATTACGCACTGCAGTGTTCGCTGGTAAAGCAGTTGAATAACAGGAGTGGTGTGATAATACCCAGAGAAAATAAAACGTTATTTTGTCACAATGTTCTCATAGACAATATTTTCGTGCAGTTATATCCACCATCGGATCTATGCAGACAGGCATGTGAGATTTTCGAAAGGCACATAAAACCATTCCTGTTCAGCTGAACCAAGGAGTTTCCAGCACCCCCTGTTACAACCGACATTCTTATGTCGCAGCGACGCATAATGTCGCAATTGCGACATTATGCGTTGATTGTGACATTATGCGTTGGATGATTTTGGCATAATGTCACAGTAAACAAGGTTTATGCTTAGTTTTTGTCATACTATACCGTTACCATGGCAACACAATTTCCGACACATGCAAAAATGAGTCTTGCACATCTTTACCTCAAAATCAATGTGTTAGCCAACTTTCTTGAGAATTGGTAGAAAACTGATTAAGTATTTTAAACGGCAAAATTTTGAACCATAATATACTGTTACCATGGCAACACAATTTCCGAAAAAGGGAAAAAAAAATTCTTACACCTCCTTACCTTGAGACCAAAGTGTGTTCCAAATTTCATGAGAATCTGTTAAAAACTGAGGAAGTAGCTCGAAATGCAATATAGGCATAAATTCTAAAAAATTGTTGGCCATGATTTGTTGGATTTAAACCAGGCTTAAACTACCCCCTGCGCGAGTTTAACTTTTTGAGGATTTATTACCACACTTAGACCAGGGTTAACTTAAACCTTGCTATCGGAATACGAAATTTAAACCTAGGTTTAAATATGGCAGTTTATTACCACACTTAGACTAGGGTTAAGTTAAACCACGCTATCAGAATACGGGCCATAATGTCGTAGCTTAAATTACTAACGTATAACGTCGCAAATCTTAACGCATAATGTCGCATCGGTATTTTACTAGTAATCAGGAATCGAGTTGCAGATAATATATAAGATATGTTTTCACTCAGTAATTTGTCTAAGCTCTGTCATCTGAACGTGTTTTAAAAGTATGTTTGGAGAGACAGGTGCGAAAGCAGGGGGGTAGTGTTGAATTCATTATGATGAAGAGTGGTCAAGAAAGAAATCATATTTCGTATTGTAACTCGGAATGTACATTATGAATAATAAATTTAAAGCGGTAGGTCATATACCAATTTCCCCTGGGGGAGAGGGGAGCACGTGATAAATCAATAACATGTTGTTACGTAGCGGGAGGGGGGCAGAATTAATGCCCCTCCCCTCGGAAAAAAGTTTCACTAAATTCACTAAAATGTGCACGAAATCATTAGATATCACTTAAGATTCGTTTTTCACATCCCCTCCTCACAGAAAAAAATCTGCGTATAATATCTCTTAAAAGAATAGATAACCGGGCATTACAATGTTTTACACGCATTGACAACCTATTTTCGTTTCTCTTCAAAATAACGAGAGCCCCCAAGCAGTGGTGGCACCAAGATTTTGAAACTGGTGGTGGCAAAGGAAAAGAGGGGGATAACATTTATTTTGCATGTCTTACAAAATGGAGTCTTGAGGACGTTCCACAGTTAAAATGAAGTCCATGTCATTTTCACCAAATTTGGCAGAGAGTTACTTTGGTATTTTTCTACGGGTCTTCAAAGTTGCCGTATTTGAATGATATGTAATCTTGCGCAATCAAAAGAATGATGCCTCTCTTAGACCTCACGAATTCACCAAATGAGTTTAAATCACCTTTACTCAGTGGATACCGCATCAAACCTCATCAAATTTTCAAAATATATAACAAAGTGTATACCAAAGTAAGAGAAAGTCTTTTAATTAGTAAAACTATATCTATTTGGAGTCAGCACCGCCCTCATTTGGCAAGAATGGTGCAAAAACTCGGAAAAAACAAATCTTCAAAGACGTGAATCTACTCAAAAATTAAAAAAGTATTTTGTAAGCTGCACTTTTTTCAAAATCCATGTCATTTTCATCAAATTCGGCTAAATTGTAGAGGAATGCATATCAAAGGTGAAGGGAAGTTAAAAATATGGGGTCCATGTGCTTGTTTTCAAACTATCAGCACTCTTATTAGAGCAAATTTGCTTCCGAAAACGCGCCAAAAGCAGTATCTATATGTGAGGAAAAATTCCGAACCACTTTTTCATTTATTCATACTCGGGGTCATATTCATATGCAGTTAGTGCAGATAAGGAGAAAAATCAGCTCACATTACCTACAGATGATAAAATCACCAGTTCATCCATTGTGACGTCAGCGCACAGAGTGTAAAATATGCGCAGACCATGATGCGCACCAACATAACTGTGGAACGTCCTTAAGGACGTTCCACAGTTAAAGTGAAATCCATGTCATTTTCACCAAACTTTGCACATAGATACTTTAGAACCTTAATATTCGAAATATGCAAAAATTAACATAGGTCCATGGAATAATTCAATTTTTTAGCTTCATGAAATAACGCATCGGATCTGCAGTTAAAGTGCAGAAGATGAAAAAAATCAGCACATACCCGCAGCTAATTAATCACCTGTTCATCCATTGTGACGTCAGCGCGCAGAGTGTAAACTATGCGCAGATCATAATGCGCACAAACATAACTGTGGAACGTCCTAATGCGCACAAACATAACTGTGGAACGTCCTTAAGGACGTTCCACAGTTATGTTTGTGCGCATTATGATCTGCGCATAGTTTACACGCTGCGCGCTGACGTCACAATGGATGAACAGGTGATTAATTAGCTACGGGTATGAGCTGATTTTTCTCATCTTCTGCACTTTAACTGCAGATCCGATGCGTTATTTCATGAAGCTAAAAAATTGAATTATTCCATGGACCATTCAAAAAAAATTATCTACAATTTCCAAATACTTTACTCTGCAGTGCTGCCAATAATCACGAATATTACCCCGAGTTTGAATAAATGGTAGAGTAGTTTTGATTTTTTCTTCACATACATACAAGGCATTCGGCGCATTTTTGGTGTTTTAAAAAGCACATTTGCTCTAATAAAAATGCTGATAGTTTAAAAACAAGCACATGAACCCCTATTTTTTAATGTTTGTACCTATTAGGTATACCCTCCTCTACAACTCTGCAAATTTTGGTGAAAATGACATGGATTTTGAATAAAGTGCAGCATTTATTGTACGTTTGAAGTTTGTGGCTGAAATTTTACATTTTTTAGATCTGGATTGTGTTATCTTTTACGACATTTTTAAGAACTGACAGTGCTGTTAAACTTAAAATTGCGAACAAATAGCACTATAAATAGATTCTCCATTCTAACGATACAATTATTAATTCTCTCGCGAAATTTGATGGCTTTTTCATGTATTTTGACTGAGTAATACAGGTTTAAACTGATTGTAGTAATCTTGGGCGGTGTAAAAATGCCAAATTCTTTTGAATGCGCAATTCTTAAGAACATCAATTTGGGTGGACTTTGAAGCTCTATAGCAAAAAATCAAGCACATGGACCTATGTTAATTTTTGCATATTTCGAATATTAATGTTCTTAAGTATCTATGTGCAAAGTTTGGTGAAAATGACATGGATTTCACTTTAACTGTGCAACGTCCTTAAGCGCAAGCTTTGTGACTAGGGCGCTAGATCCAACTTTTTGGTCCCTGCTGGAGTCCAGGGGCAGAGCACGCATACATATGTGTTTCTAATATAGTATATAAAGCAGGATTTTGCCAAAAGGGGTGGGACGCGGAATGTTTTCATCCATGTTTCCCCGATCGGCCGATAAAAGCCAATTTTGCTATTAGTTTATCGAGGAAGCAGTCCTAACTAAAAACTGAAGTTTTAAGTACATTTAATAAGCTTTTAAATTTATTCTTGCAAACAAGGTTGGCTATCTCACACTGCCTAAATAGATAATGACAGCGCGAAGCGCAAACTCAACTTTTTGGATGTTTGATGCATTTACACCAAAGCAAAGAACATTCTGAGCTGTTTTTGGCAGTATAAGATATGCGAGCGCAAATCGCGCGCTAGTATTTTAATATATTGATAGCACATTCCGAGTAACAATACGAAATATTATTTATTTTTAAAAATGTCATGAACAGCAACCGTCGTTCACAAAGTAAATTTACTTTCATATCAACAGACAGTTTGGAATGTCAAAAATTAACATTTATACATGTATGTATTCTATTACATCATGTAGACAGTTTACTCAATATTGGGTAAAATGGGAACATGTATGCTTGCTGGGTAAAATGATCCCAAATACTTTATAAATTTTACTCAATGTTGCGTTGAAATTTACCCTTTAAACTTTAGCCTTCAATCTTTATAACTTTTTTATAGAGTGCACCTCTGGCAACAATAGCCCAATATCATTGATGAATTATCGGGTCAACCATACTGCTTCGTTAGTGCTGTCAGTAATGGAGGTTATGACGATGAAGATTGGAATATCATGTTGATAATATTAACTTTAAACGACGTTTAAACGATAATGGAAGCAGGTGCTCAATTGCAAACCGTTGCACCTGACTTTGGCTCTATCAGATAATTAATGACCCTTCGGTCGGTCTGTTTTCAGGATTTACACCTGTTTTAGAGTTTTGTGCCGTACATTGACCCCAAATCTCCATCCATTTTCCACTTCTAGCCATATCTTTCTTCTCAGAGCACTGTCTCTCCCTAAATGTAAAAAAATATATACCCATGCTCTCAATCTCCAGTTAAACTTGTTGAAATCGAATTAAGAATTTCATTGCGAGTAGTAGAGTGGTTTTAAATATATAATTTCTAAAATGCAAATTCAACCCTGCTTTTCTACCTCAAACATTCCTCTGGACATCAATCTTCTATAGATAAATATTAAGATCTTGACATTCATTGAAGAATTTGATCGTGATCTTATTTTTAGACGTTGTTTGTTTTCCCTATCAAAATTATTCAATTAAAGTTTGAAAGATGGTTGATGGTTCCTGTAGTTATGAGCCTATAACAAAATTTGGATATAGTACATGTTTAGTTAAAAATAGATCCAGATTGTGTCTTTTTTTTATATTTAAAATTCAAACTGAAATATGATAATTTTTGTCTCACCTGCATAGCAGAGTGAGACTATAGGCGCCGCTTTTCCGACGGCGGCGGCGACGGCGGCGGCGGCGTCAACACCAAATCTTAATCTGAGGTTAAGTTTTTGAAATGACAGCATAACTTAGAAAGTATATGGACCTAGTTCATGAAACTTGGCCATAAGGTTAATCAAGTATTACTGAACATCCTGCCTGAGTTTCATGTCACATGACTAAGGTCAAAGGTCATTTAGGGTCAATGAACTTAGACCATGTTGGGGGAATCAACATCAAAATCTTAACCTAAGGTTAAGTTTTTGAAATGTCATCATAACTTAGAAAATATATGGACCTAGTTCATGAAACTTATACATAAGGTTAATCAAGTATCACTGAACATCCTGCATGAGTTTCACGTCACATGACCAAGGTCAAAGGTCATTTAGGGTCAATGAACTTTGGCCGAATTGGGGGTATCTGTTGAATTACCATCATAACTTTCAAAGTTTATGGATCTGATTCATGAAACTTGGACATAATAGTAATCAAGTATTACTGAACATCCTGTGCAAGTTTCAGGTCACATGATCAAGGTCAAAGGTCATTTAGGGTCAATGAACTTTGGCCAAATTGGGGTATTTGTTGAATTACAGCCATAACTTTGAAAGTGTGTTGGTCTAGTTCATAAAACTTGGACATAATAGTAATCAAGTATCACTGAACATCCTGTGCGAGTTTCAGGTCACATGATCAAGGTCAAAGGTCATGTAAGGTCAAAGAACTTTGGCCACATTGGGGGTATTTTTTGAATTGCCATCATATCTCTATAAGTGTATTGGTCTAGTTTATAAAACGTGGAAATAAGAGTAACCAAGTATCACTGAACATCTTGTGCGAGTTATAGTAGTTTTCAAAATCAGCACTGCTGCTATATTGAATCGCGTGATGCAGGTGAGACGGCCAGAGGCATTCCACTTGTTATTTAATTGACCACAATTGTATTCTTGAATATTTCTGAAAACTTTGTCTGTTGTGTGGGGTACACCAACAATCATTGCGAATTTTGCAATCAATTTTAAGACTCTAGATTGATGAGTACCTTCAAAATTTGAAGTTGATTACTACAAGCCTCCTACATGTTCTATGTTTTTCTTTTTATTTCATTCTCCTGGATTCGCTTTTTTTCAGTTGACATATCTTGTAAACATTATGATATTTTACATAGACCTTTCATCTGGCTAACTTTCAGAAAATATTTGTTTAAAATAGCCAGGTACTATATTTTGATTATTTACACATGTTTTGTGTATGTGGTAATTTTTTTCTTACATTTATTTTGCATTGACAGGCACATAAAGGGCGATTTGTATAGATTGTACCCGATGGATATTTGTAGATCAACCCTGAACAAAGGATGTTAAGTGAATATCGCCATCTTGTGTTGCATAGCCCCTCAGCTTTTCGATAGGACAGTACTTCACATGTCACTGGGAAGCGGGAGGAATTTGGGGTGCTGAAGCACCCCCAAGATATGCTGCGGGTGCTATATACCATGGGCAGCACCCCCTGGAAATCAGGTTGACATGCTAAAAAATATAAACTTCATTTTGCAGTGAAAATATTTTTTGCTTGCTTTTTAATTTATTCCTGATTCAAATCACTTTAATTTTGAAGTGAAATCCCCGGTTTTTTTTTTTTTTTTTTTTTTTTTTTTTTTTTTGGGGGGGGGGGTTGTTTTATTTATTTATTTTTTTGCTTGTTACAGGTTTCTTCCAAACCAGCACCCATTGTTAAAAATCTTTGCCAGTGCCCTGGTACTTCCACAGCGTTGGAGTGTGTGCCAGAGCTCGAATACCTCAACGAAAAAAAATGATATGGGGTGTAACTTTCAGACGACTTTTTTACATCTATTCTGGATTCTAAATTGCTTCTGTCTGTAAGTGACATTATATATATTTTGTTATGATTATTTTCTGTCCCAAGTTTTCCCCTGTTGGTCATGATAAAAATAATAAATACGAATTTAGTGATAGCAGAAAGCTTATTATCCACCTTAGGATAACAGGGAGACGGGGTGAGTTTAAACACACAAGTGAACGCGAGTCAATGAAAGACAATGCTAAGAATGGCAAGTAAATAATGTTTTGAATTAAAACAACTCGAAAATGCCCTCTAACTCGAATATGTTTTATAGTTTGTGAAACAGTCGCAAAAGTGTCTCATACTATCTTTTAAGGAATTAAAATAAATTATGCAATAGAGTACCTTTGAGCCTATATTGCTGTTTGTATATGGGTTGCGGTGATTCTTACGTCAAAATGTTCTCAAGTCGACGCATGTTATTATCGTTCTGGATATTATATATGTTTAAAACAGCACGAATTAACGAAAAGCACCGTATAATTTCCATTGTACCACCGTTATTAGGAGCTGTATATAGATCATATTAAATATCTCTGGTAATACGAAGCGTTTTCAAACTAAAGATTTAACATATAACCGTGTTTTATATAGGAACTATAATGATCAAAATATCAGAAAGGTGGGCAAATCGACTTCTTCAAAACTGCGCGCCATTAGCACATCAAGTTCTTTTCAATAATGATAATGATCACAATATTATTAGTAATAATATGATGATGATGATGGTAATAATAATTATAATAATAATAATAATAATAATAATAATAATAATAATAATAGGAATTGTATAGCGCAATCTATTTAGAAATAATCTATATATTTCAAGGCACACTATTAATATTACCACGGCTTTAGCCCGAGCTGTCTTCCAGCGCTCAGTGCATTCAACATGTTCAAGGAATTAATCCTACCAGAATAATAACTATTTACCTCAGCACAATGTGGGTAAATTTATTGCTGTAGGTCAACACGCCATGGCTGTCATTGTTGCTGCCCCACTGATTAACTTTCAATATCAATACTAAAATGGTATGACAGAAATACAATTTAAACGATGTGCATAAATGACGCCTTAAAAATTCTGTTCCTCGTATTATATCACATTATACAGTAGTCCTGGGTCAATTTTATTTTCAAAAGAGAGTTGCCATGGTAAATTTTGCGACTAACTCATATTGCATGATAACTTCGAATTATCGAATTATTTTCAAGTGAAAAAAGCTTTGATGAAATAATGAAGGTAATGCACTTTTGTTGGCATCTTGCCGCAAACCTTTTGTGACGTCATTGAATGCACGTTTTGGAATGTAATGTATGTTCAAATCTGAAATATTTGTCCAGCTCCGGAAACCATAACATACATTTCATGAATAATTCAATGAAACATTTAATGGCGGCTTGATTTATTCAGAAGTATAGGACCATTTACCACTTTCCACCATAACGATCTCCCAGCTACCTATTAGAAACTCCCAGAAAAATCGAATCATTCAAACAAGACCTTATTTAAGAAAATTGAGATGATGTTCCAGTGAAAATAACGTGCATATGTTTATGTAAAATTTAACCACAATTTATAAAGATAATAAAGCGTCAAAATTCCCTAGAGAGCCAAGAACCTGTGGATCACAAAAGCGATTCTAAACTTTTTACATATACTAGAAAAGGGTTTTACAAATTACATTTAAAGAAACCAACAACCATAAACATACAAAATGATATAAGAAATATCGTAACAAACTTATACAAACTTAATCATGTTACTAAGAATATCTGGCTAGATCTATTACATAAATTGACCAAAGTTAGCGCTAATCCAAAAGCGAGGTGGCAGGTTAAAATGCTATAGGAAAGAAAGCTACTTCCTTCACCACAAAATAAAGATAAACTACACTCTAAAACATATTGGGTAAAGTGCTCCATGAGGGTAATTATGTGTCCAATCAACATGATGATCAAAATTGGGCATTACTTTTTGGCATTTTCATTTATCCAGTGTGATGGAAATTTTGCCCATTCTAAAGTAATTTGCTGCTTATTTTTTAACCTTACTGGACAATATGCTTCCTGCATTGGGTAAAATACTGCTCAAATTGATTGGACACATAATCACCCTCGTGGTGGTAAAATTTTTTGAATGTTTTTTACAGTGTAACTTTACACAGTGGTACAATCTCAGACCAATCAACTTGTGCTCCATCATATACTTTTTTAGTAACATCGGCCCCCAACTAGCAAATGAAATAGGTAATTGAAAATGCGTGTTTTACTGAATTCATTTCAACGCCCTTTGAAAATTCACTTTTTCTTGATTTTTATTTATTCATTTATTTATTATTTCGGTATAAGAAAAAAAAAACATTGCACATACATACTTAGCGCTAGTTGAAATTACAAAAGCGACATGATAATAAAAACGGGTTATTGGAAACTTGTTTTAATCTAATCGAAGCTTTCGATGCACTTAGTCACAAAATATTACTTCACAATCTGGGCGTTACCTCCGCCAGCGCCCGATTTAAGCGAGTTGTTAAGTGTTTATTCCCTTAGAAATTGTTTAGTGTTTAATTCCTTAGAAGTTAGGTCTTATTTTAAGTATTATTGTACCATTTTGGGTGCGTTCACAATTCCTTTGCCTGTGTCACTTTTTCTTTTCCTTTCCCACCCCTCTCTCTCTCTCTCCCACTCTCTCCTTTCCTTTCTTTTTGTCACCTTCATTCATCTTTCTTCTCTTTCCCCGTCATTTCTACTCATTTTCAGTTACAAGTAACTAAATTTATTTATATATTTTATTAATCGCATGCTACACCCCTTTATAATTATGAGTATTTTATTATTGTTTAGTTATTAATATATATTGTAAATCAACCATTGGAATTGGGACAGGAGGCTTCATGCCACAGTAATTAAGTTAACTTTTTCTGTCCCTGGCGCTCCACTAGTTGATATTTCTTATTTTGTATTGTATACATTGAAATGTATTTTTGAATATTGTTTGCCGAATAAATAATAATAATAATAATACTAATTTATATGGAATACGGGGAAATGCAGAATGGTTAGAAGATTACTTATCGAGCAGACAATGGAAAGAGAAATCAACCTTGTAAACTGTTAAGGTGTGCCCCAGCCAGGGTCACCTTTGGTGCGCTCCTTTTCCTATTATATGCCAATGATAATAATACCCTTTATCTTCTTTAAAGATGACACAATTCTTATCTCACATGCATGGGAACCAGAAATTGTAATATATACTTTAAATGCTAAATTGTGTAAAGTGCTTCTTGGTTCAAATACAGCAAGTTGTCCTTAAATAGAAAACACACACACCCCCACACACATTCTATACATATAAGGCAATGTTTCATATACCCGTGCAGTTAATAAGTGCCATAACGATAAACATTGATAACGTATCTCTATAAGACGAAAACAACATTCAAAGTTTTTAGGAGTAACTGTAAAAAAATATCATGGAGTAATCAGCTGCGCCAGATCTCAACTTTGGTGGTGATAATTTCCAAATTGAAATATTTTTTATCCCAAAAATTTTTTACTCCATAATGTTCTGGTATTGTTGTATAGTTTGGAGTTACTGCGGTAAAGCAAAACTTAATTTGATTTTCTCGTTACAAAACGAGCAGGTCGTACTTGAACAGTATCCCAATTTCTTGCTAGATCTAGTCTTTTATGTTTTTAGATTTAAAAATCAGATATAAATGTATTTCATTTTGCAGTCTTAATGTTTAATTACAAAAAAAGGAGACTACATCTTTCCTGTCAACATGTACCTACCCTTAACAGCACCATCCACCCTTATCCAACACGAAACTCTGCAAACTTTTATTTCACAAATCCATAACTGTCATAAAAGCACACAACTTAATCAGACATTACTGAGCAGATTTGCGGGATAAATGATCACATGACATTACGTTTATATGCCCCGCGTTATGCATAACGCTTTATTAATTCATTCAAAGCTGTTCTGAAGAAAAAACAAACTTAACTAAAATATTTCGGTGTATCCAACCGACCAATCATTCACCCAGACATGCACACTAGCGCACCGACAGTTTCACTTTTATCAACATTATTATTATTGTTGTTACAGCTCTGTCATTTGAGTTTTTCTTTCCCCCATCCACTTTTCTCTTGTTGTATTCCTATTATTTTGTGCAATAGAAATAAGTCGCTTTCATTTCACCGCAGCTTGGTTTTCCTTTCGAGACCTCCATCAATTTCAGGTTCCAAGCTGTAGATGGCGGTCTCCAAACATGGCAACTGGTGCGTGATGACACACGGAACCGCGAAGCTGCACTTGAGTAGTTCCAGAGAAAGGATGATACCCAGATTCCGTCGGGATTTAAATCATCTAAATTCTGTAATTCATGTAAGTTTTGGACAACCTTGGAAATAATACACCGCTTGTTTGTTGTATCAGTACCCTGTGTTGTATCTGCTCAATCTCTAATAAAAGGACTTCATGGCAAATTGTTTGAGCCTTCCATATTCTCGTTTCAACCAGTTATATTAGGTCAAGGCATACTTGTTCCAGTCAGAATCATATTTGTAATAAATTTTATCTTAAGCCACATTTTATACCTGTTGATTCCTTTAACCATGATTGAACGAAGACATAGATGCTTAGAAAATCTTTCATTAATGTAAAACCATTAAAACATAAAACCTTTCCACTGCTAAACCGGTAAACCTCATAAAACTCGATAAAAAATACTGATCAATTTGTGGCCAGGTCGATCGTAGACAGCTATGCAAACCCTTCCCTCGAGTTAAGGGTCTGATTGTGCAGTTTAAAGTGCATTGCATATCGAATGCCCTCGAGCTAAGAATTGAAAGAGCAGGTCTTATATTATGTGCTAGTCTTTGCGTGGAGACCCACTTGTTGATGAAAGTTTCAATGAGGATCTGTGTCTTCAGACTTATTCGTTCGTTCTCGCTCGGCAAGGAGGTTGGGCCCGATGCACCTTTATTCGGGTAATAATCTACATGCTACTACTGATTTTTGGAAAAGCGTTTTAGAATGTATGGATCCTAATGAAGCTTATGATATTTTCCAAAGACAGTTTTTATTTGTTTGTAATAAACATGCTCCTATTGAGACAAAATGTGTTAAACAGAAAAAGAAAAATAAACCCTCAATATCGACAAAGCACAAACTTTTTTCTCAAGTTCTAAAATCAAATTGTAATAAAGATTGTTTGAATAAATATTTTTAAAATACAGAAATCAGTTAACAACCGTCTTATGGAAAGCAAAGCAAATGCATAATGAACCTAAGTTTGAAGCGGACAAAAAAGATTTAAAGAAAACTTATATATATATATATATATCAATTAACTTTTGAATAAAAATAGTGGCTCGAATCTGAATTAAAAAATTAACAAATTAGTTGTTAACGAAAAAATGAATCTTCTGAAATTACTTCATCTGTTGATATAGCAAATTCACTCAACAATTATTTCTCTACTATTGGGAAAAATCTAGCTGAGAAAATTGATGAGCCAAATGTTAATCACCGAGAGTTCATGGGTCCATACATTAGTCAAACATTTTTCTTCCTGCCAATAACAAGTTCAGAAGTTAAAGAAATGTTATACACTCTTGATCAATCTAAAGCAAGTGGATATGATGACATATCGGTTCGACTGTTGATATATGCTATGAATTGTATTTGCAAACCTCTTTCGCATATATTCAATCTATCATTTACCACATGCATTTTTACAGATAAATTAAAAGTTGCAAGAGTTACCAGTTTTCAAAAAGGGAGATAAAGAATTACCTGGAAATTATAGACCAATATCGATTTTACCCGCGATTAGCAAAATATTTAAAAACTAGTGAATGCACGATATGGTTTTAGAAATGGATACAGTACGAAATTTTCACTGATAAATCTGATTTAATCAAATTACAAGATATACTGATGAAGGAAAGGTGACAGTAGGAATATTCATCGATTTTGCTAAAGCTTTTGATACGATTAATCATTATATTCTTATTAAGAAACTAGAACACTATGTCATTCGTGGTAAGGCAGTAGAATGGTTTAATGATTATTTGCGAAACAGAAAGCAATCTGTTAATTATGATGGTGTAAATTCCGAATACAGGTCGATTTCATGCGGTATTCCACAAGGATCAGTTTTGGGTCCAACTTTGTTCTTGTTGTATATAAGCGATCTGGCAAACTCATCAAATTATTTCAATTTCCGTCTTTTTGCGGATGACTCAAATTTATTTCATACTTTCAATTGTGATGAACAACATATTGATTTATCAGAAATTAGTCTAAATTTAAACAATATAATAGCATGGTGCAATGCCAACAAATTGACAATCAATGTTACGAAAAGTAAATATATGTTGTTTAAAACTAGACGAACAAATATTTTGATATCAGGACAATTGTCACTGAAAGGAACTTTATTAGAGTGTGTTGAATCAACATTATTTATTGGTATATGTATCGACAAAAACCTGGAAGAAACAGGTTGACATTGTCTGCAATGTGCTAAGCAAACAAATTGAATACTTTATAGATTGAGGAATTATGTAACAAAGAGAATCTTAGTTATGTTATACAACTCATTTATTTTACCACATATAACGTATGGTCTGGAAGTTTAGGGTGGTACGTGCAAAACAACCCTGAACCCTATATTATTACTTCAAAAACGAATAGCTAGAATAATGGCGTTCAACCATCATACTTATCACTCTGCTCCTTTATTTTATGATCTAGATATTCTCGATATTTTCAAACAATACCAATATTTAATAGGGGTATTTATGCACGATTTAGTTAATAATCGGTTGCCGCATAGTTTTATTGATTATTTTTCATTTATAGACCATCCTTACAATACAAGAAATAGAGAAAAGCGAAATGTTAATCTTGACAAAAATAATACCAATTTGGGAAAACAATCAATTTCATTTTCTGGTCCTACTTTATGGAATCATCTGCCAAATAATATTAGAAACACCCGCAGTCGTAAGATATTTAGCAAATCGTTAAAATTAATGCTACTGGAAGATTATGATTAATTTGGTATGGTAAAATACTGCCTGAAAACAAATAATTTTATATAAAGATTTTGTGAATTAAGATATTTTTTCTTGTAAAAAGTGTAAATATGTTCACTAAAAATGATCGAAATTTTCTGCAACAGTAATAAGTAGAATTAGTAATGAATTTGATGTACAATATTGAGATTTATGATAATGACATTATTTGGGGCTAACCTCGATTAGCATCTTGTTATTATGTTAGCTCTAATTACCAAATGTTTTGTTTATATGTGATGTACTATTCCTTGTAAGTGTACCTGACAGTGATATTTGGTAATAAATTCAATTCAATCGACTATACTTTATCTCCCTATTAAAACGAATATTAGGAATATGTTCTAAATAATAAAATGGGGAACCGGCTACAGAATGCTGATGATGATAGACCAACGCAGATAATAATGTAGACTAACCTTATTTGGCTTGCCATACTAGACATGCTAGACCGACCAGGGTAAAAATAAGTCAATCTGTTATTTAGCAGTGGGAGCATCATTCAGATATGGTGGCCAATGGTATGCAAGAGTGATTAAAGATAACGAACGATGAACATCATGAAGAAACAATGTTCAAGCAAACCACAATAAAGAAAATACATGTTGTAAAAAAAAAACCGTAGTAAACATTTGGAGACGGGGGCGTTCCATAAGGAATTTTGTTATAGTAAGTCACACAAAAAAGACTGAGACAGACCAAAGCTTTTGTCAAGTGAATACCAATTTCGTCTAAGATGTAGGGTTAGAGTTGTTATAGGGTTTATGTTATGTTAGGGTTAGGTTTTGGTAGGGTATATAGTTAAACCCAAGGTTGAAGTTTGTCAATCGATTAATGTGTGTAATTTATAGCGGAGCAATTTTCGCCAGAGCAAGTGTCATGGAACCGTTCTTTTACCCATGGAACATGTTCTACATGGAACTATATTTGATTTGTTTTCCTTTAAGTTATTCCTATCACTAAAAATTGAAATATGATGTATGTATATTTGTTTTGTGAACATGGTGAATAAGCATTCCAACGCAGGGCGCATTTTTGTCAAAGTTTGATTACGGTCATAGGGATCTCACCCTGAAGACGGAGGTTGAATAAGATCATGGCGTGACATTTGATGAACATGGTCACAATCCATGCGTAATGTCGTGAATAAAAGCTTCATGAACATGATAAAATGCAGAGGGATTTATCGGCAAAACAAATATAAAACAATCATGCACCATTTGCAAACATCCCACCCCGACTTATTTGCAAATGCGGCACAATGCAACAATGGTACAGATTATCGTACCACAGGTATTTATAATATTTCATCTGGTATTGTAAATTCGA